>NC_090646.1:245136957-245391957 GCF_040937935.1 Hyperolius riggenbachi
ACTCACATGCACCATCGTTTGTGCTGAACCTTAGACTTAGTGGAGCTGACTTTGCAAGTTTAGGGCTAGGGCATTTACTAAACATATCTTGATGACTCTCCCCCATTGCTAGGATGCCAAGTTTGGTGATTCGCTGTGGCTTCCCTTCCCACCTATGACTGGATTCATGGATAGTTCTTCTTTCATATGGCCATGCTCCCAGCAAGTCACCCCCCCCCCCCCCCCCCCCCGATTATACTCTTTCCTTCTGCACCGGCGCAGAGAACTGACAAATGTGGCCAGGACTCTGTTGGTCCTAACCCCTCCATATGACAGTGTAATTATGTCACCACAGAGTGTGCCTCTACGTATGCCATATCTAAGTGGATGTGTGTGTGCGTGTGTGTGTGTGGGGGGGGGGGGGGCTGTTATAGAATGCCAAGCAACAATGATTAAGGTAGTGAGGATAAAATTCTCCATGTTCCTTCTGCTGAAGGTTTATTTTAAATACAGACTACTAGTAAAGATGTTAAAGACCCTAGGCATCAGCGTGATGGCATAGAAAATGTATGCTGTAAGTGTAATGATAGAAACATAGGAGTTTGTATTGTTGCGTTTTTAGTATTTGCTAATTCAATCACTGTCTTACTCATCTTGTGACTATTAAGTGGGAGCGAATCTCAAATGATGTCGAGTGAGAAGTAATACAGTAGTTTTGCATTCATTGAAAGCAACCTTCTCTTGACTTTCATAATAGACATATATTTAATTTTTTTAAAAGCTTTTGGGTGTGGAAATATACAAGAATGTGACTGTACTTTCATAATAAAGATGTCTGTAGCATTTCAAGAGCAAAATACCAGAATTGGTGATGGTGTGGTATTTAACCTCTTAAGGACTACAGGTTTATACCCCCCTAGTGACTAGGCAATTTGCACTTTGCCACTTTAAAGATTAATTGCACGGCTATACAACTTAGCACCCAAGTTGCCACTAATTGAGCAATTTTTTGTCTCTGATTGCTGCTGTAATTTTTTTTTTATTCATTTAAAAAGTAATTTTTTTTATTCATTTATTATCATTATCAGTATTTTTTTTTTTGCATTCAAAAATCCTCTTTTTTTTACTCTAATTCCCTCCCTTCCCCCTAAATTGGCCCTGACTGTGATCCTTTTACTACACTACCCTCTCATGGGCATCAGCCTATGAGAGGAACCAGATTGTGAGTAACTCCTGGTGACAGTTGAGTGACAAGGGAGTCTTCTCTACAGCACTCCGCTAGATCACAGTGCTGTACAAATGTAAATAGGCTGTTTTTTTTTTTTTTTTCTAACAGCCTTCCAGCTGTGATCACAGACTGGCAGGCTGATCACGGACCCCTGCACTGTTTGTTTACGAGCGGTTGAGTGAGCGCAAGCTCCCGTCTAATTTCGCAATGAGCGAGATCACGCCATATGGCGTGACAGGAGGAACAAGGGAGCCACTCTGTGGCACCCATCCTGCATTAGGTGGTCACAGAGTAGTTAAAGGACAACTGACCTGAGAGGGATATAGTGGCTGCCATATTTATTTCCTTTTAAACAACACCAGTTGTCTGTAATCCTGCTGATCTTTCATTCATAAGTAGTGTCTGAATCACACACCTGAAACAAGCATGCGACAAATGCAATCATTCTTAGGTCAAACGTCTTATCTGCATGCTTGTTCAGGGGCTAAGGCTAAAAGAATTAGAGGCAGTGGATCAGCATTGTTCAAAAGGAGATAAATATGGCAGCCTCCATATCCCTCTCTGGTCAGTTGTACTTTAAGTCCCATTACTCTCTATGAAGTTCATCTTTACGGCACTGGGATAGAGTAAGACCTTTCTAAATCTAATCTGTAATGTGATAGAAATGCTCGTAACTAGCAATTATGCATGTTTGATGTGCTAACAAGGGCATGGAGGATGAAGTAATATGGGTGTGGATTTTTGGACAAATTATAGTGATAATAGGGAAATCAATTCTGTTTTAAGAAGGCTACTGTAAATTCATACGAGCAAAAGTTAAGTAGCTAGCTAGCAATGTGTTATGAGATTCTACTGTGTGACATCAGTATTTAGAATTTGTGTTAAGCACGTAAACATGATTATTGATAAGAAAGGATTTGCTTTGGTCTAGTAATTGGAAAATGTAAAAGTGTTCACTAAAAGCATTATGTCTGCCTACCACTGGGTCTTTCCTTTTACAATTTTCCACAGAGTCATTTGTTTAAGCAATCTTTGCACTCTGTGTTTGTCTAAATTCCCTTTTTATCCTCCGCACTCATGATTGCTGTTTTACCCCCTCTTGCTAGCTTTCCAGCCAAGCTGCCAAGAAACTGTGAACAAATTTAATGTCTGAATAACTACTTGCTCTGCCAGTGACCTTGAAAAATTACTTTGTGTCATTAAAAATTCATTGAAATGAAATTTTGCGAGCAGACAGGCACATGCAAAATTAGCACTTGTTGAAATGCGGCAAGAGTCATATGACCTTTTGAACTGCGGACACTGTAATTCCTCTAAATATAGTCTGGCTGCTCATTTACATATTTTATAAACCTTTCTTTATACTGCACAACAGAACAATAGGCAAAACATAACATTTCCATAAGCAAAGAGCTCAGCCATCATGCGTCCTTTAAATGTGTATCTTGTCCTACACCCACTTAGACAATCCTGAGTCAAAGAAGTGCTTAAATTAAAGAACTCCTCTAGTCCTGTACTGTGCTCAAGCCCCCCTCCCCCCCTTTCTGCTTTCTAGCTTGGTTGGAGCAGATATTAGTGCACACTGGATCCAAACTGGGGTAAATTCAATCAGTTCCTCTTCCTTTCATGGCTCTCATAAACATGGATATTAAGGGTAAATGGGGTTGATGCTGGTATCAGCGGTAATATTGTCATGCAAAGACAGGGCATGGCAATATTACCCTTATTTCCACTGGCAGTACCGCAAGTTACGCCATTAGCATGACTCGTGGTACTTGGGCAGCATGATCATTGTTGTGGTAACTCATGTCACTTACTGTAACACTCATTAGTAATGTATGTTACTGTAGCATCGGTTGCACTACTCGAGTTTCCTGTGTTATACATTTTTTGAGTTGGACTAAAGGTGGCCATACATCTCTCATCTTGGCACCCGATCGACCATCTGATTTGATCATTGTTATCAAATTGGAAGAAAATTGGTGCCTCCAAGTGCATGCCTGATCGACGATACAACCAATTTCCTGCCCAAATTGGTAGCAGGTATTGATTGAACATGCTGCAAGTTGTCGGGCTATCGTGGTACATTGGGTGCACGGCGGTAAAGGCAAGCCATATCAGGACAAGTGATGAAAACAACGAAACCCCCAGTGATGTTCTCCCTAGTGTATAAATGTGTGCGCATTTATGCATTACCATTGATTTTCCATTAGCGGTATACACGCCACCAGAGCGGAATGTGTGACATCACACGTGCCACGTGCTATACCCTGGGGGCGTGTATAGTACTAATGGAAGAGCAGGGGATTCAGAAGATGGATGGGCACTGCACGATAGGTGACACAGGACAGGAAATGTATAAATGCACACAGGGGGCACATTTATACATTAGGAGGGCAGCAGAAGATGCAGTGGACCTGGCAGTGCAGTGGACTCTGACAATTCCCAAGAGATTTAATATAGAAATCGATCAGGAATTGGATTGCGGAGTATGGGAAGCCGACAGATCTCTCTCTAATCAGATTGGATCAGAGAGAGATTTGTCTGTTGCACGAATCTGCCCATCATCGCTTAAAGCCTCTGTAGGATTCTGCAAGTCCATGGTGACAGACAAGAACAATTTTACCATAGGTTCAGAACATTCAGAGTCAAGTCTAAAATGTTTTTCCAATATACACTGTCAAAGCTGAAAATGATGACTTGAAATGCAGGGCACATACACAATGCTTCTTTATGTAATCCAGGCATAGGTGTAGTGCCTCGGGCCACCACATAGCTTATAACTACATTTTTCATAATAATATATTCCTCTGAGAACATGTCTACCTAGGCCACGTGGTTATAAAGCAAGATATTATCAAAGTCATATACTGTAGATTCTTTGCTGTTTCTTATAGAAAATGTATTAAAGGACAACTGTAAGGAGAGGTATATGGAGGATGCCATATGTATTTCCATTTAAAATAATACCAGTTGCCTGGCAGCCCTGTTGATCTATTTGGCTGCAGTAGTGTCTGAATCACACCAGAAACAAGCATGCAGCTAATCTTGTCAGATCTGATAATAATTTCAGAAACACCTGATATGCTGCATGCTTGTTCAGGGTCTATGGCTAAAAGTATAAGGGGCAGAGGATCAGCAGGATAGCCAGGCAACTAGTACTGCTTAATAGGAAATAAATATGGCAGCCTCCATATACCTTTCACTTCAGGTGTCCTTTGAAGACAGAGAGCAAGGATACCACAGTATCATGTGACAGGACACTACATGCCCTCCCAAATTGCAGATGTGGGAGCTTCCTGAAATTCCACTGGACAGGATTCAGCCTGCCATACTGTTAGAATGTAGTAATGCTGCAATATCGTCTGGAGGAAATTAACAAGTGACTAGGAGTTATTATTGCTTGTTTGGAGCTGATCTTCGATTCATGTGTGTATCAAAATAAAATGCATTATTTACTCTCATCTTTTCCAACCAGTAAAAAATAATAAAGCTGGCATTTACCTTGCCTGAACCAAGAATCAATAACTTTGCATCATGCCTGGGAAAATAAAACAGCTCCGAAATGCATAAGTCGTACCTTGATACATAGGAGGGGGTTGATTAGGAGGGGGTTGATTCAGCTATACAGAACCACCCTGGTGTGCACAGATGTCCCCTGGTAAAGCCCCAAGTGGTGTAGGATGGCTGCAAGCTACAATTTACCGAGTCCATTATCACCTCTAGATGTGTAGAAGGATAATGGAAGTGACAGAGGTGCAGCTGAAAATTGGTTCTTAATATTTTATGTGTTAAGGCCTCGGACTGCAAATCTCACACGGCTCTGTAGGGAAATGATGTGTATGTGCATATGTGGCTTTCCATCGCGTACACACATTCAGCCTCTAGGAAAGTCAAATGCATTATTCTGGGGCCAGAGCATTCTTGATGCGTTAGGTAATATGCAAAGGAACAGCATGATACAGTCAAGGAAAACAGGGAAAGGTACATGTCTGCCTATTAGAGCTGCTGCAGAAAACCAGTTACGCTTAGATACTTAATTATCCATTTAACTGTATTTTACTTTTTTATTTCCTTCTTGCTTGGAAAGAAACTTCCACAGAGAGCAGCAGAGAAAATGAAGCGTGTTAAAAAGGGGCGCTGGGAAAAAAGGGCGCCGGGTTTTTAACGATAAGCATGGATAACGTTTAAAAATGTATTGTACTGTATTTCGTTTAAAATTAATGTTTTATAAAGTTATAAATCATTAAATAATGTGCATTAAATCGGCAATTGTAAAAACGTTAATCTTTCGTTTAAATAGTGAAACGTATAATAACGTTTAAAAAAAAAATTACTAAGTAACCCTCCCTGTACCTACCCCTAACCCCTAGACCCCCCTGTTGATGCCTAAACCTAAGACCCCCCCTGTTGGTGCCTAAGTAACCCTCCCTGTACCTACCCCTAACCCCTAGACCCCCCTGTTAGTGCCTAAACCTAAGACCCCCCTGTTGGTGCCTAAACCTAAGACCCCCCTGTTAGTGCCTAAACCTAAGACCCCCCTGTTGGTGCCTAAACCTAAGACCCCCCTGTTGGTGCCTAAACCTAAGACCCCCTGTTGGTGCCTAAACCTAAGACCCCCCTGTTGGTGCCTAAACCTAAGACCCCCCTTTTGGTGCATAAACCTAAGACCCCCTGTTGGTGCCTAAACCTAAGACCCCCCTGTTGGTGCCTAAACCTAAGACCCCCCTGTTGGTGCCTAAACCTAAGACCCCCCTGTTGGTTTTTTCGTTTAAAAATAATGTAAAAAAAAAAATGTACTGTTTTTCGTTTAAAAATAATGTTTTAAAAAAAATATTGTACTGTTTTTCGTTTAAAAATAAAATTTAAAAATGTATAAATCATTAAATAATGTGTAATCATGAGAAACAGTAATAAAACATTAAGTCTCCGGGCGCCGCTTTTAAAACGTTATTTTTCTCCGGCGCCCTTTTTTCCTATCGGGCGCCCATTAAACGATATTTATTATAGGAGTGAATGGCGGCGCCCGATTTGTCCACTAGCCTCAGGCGCCCGAATTTACTGTTACCGAAAATGAAGGCCTAAAGAAGCTTTAGGGATTGCTGCAGCAATTATGATAGTCAAACAAAACCCAAATAACTGTGCAAAAAAGTAATTTACTTAGAGAACAAAACTGCATAATGATAGCAATTGTAATTCACTTAGCAATTAATTGCTACAGATATAGGGAATATACAATGCATATTCATGGAAATTAATATTTGTAGAAGTTCACTTTTCGGTGAAAAAAAAGCATTCTCAATAGGGTAAGAGCTACAGCGATGTAGCCATTTTTCCTGTATATATTCTCCTATGTAATTCTTACACGAGCTGCTTGCCTTGTAGTCTTTGTGGTGAAGAGTCAGGTAGATCCAGATGTCATCACCAGTACATTATATTACTGCTGCTTCCTAGCTTGTGTGAATAATTAGGCCCCTGGCAAAATTGTTTTAGATCCCTGTGGTGCTCACTCTTATATGACAGTCATCAAAACAGTCTATGGCTGGTCCATTCTTGGATGCAAGCTAAAGTGGAGCTTAAAGTAATACTATCGATTCACATATTTTTTTCAATTGACACAGGAATTGTTTGGGAAGTGCTTCTAAGTACTGGTGTATACATTTTAGTAGCAACTTCATTGTTTACTGTTATCAAAATACTTTCAAACTTTACTGACGCCAAAACTGACCTGACTGAGCCATGAGGAGAGCGGAAATTCCCCTCACACTTGATCAGTTAACTCTATGTGTAGCTCTGTGTGTAACAGAGAGAACAGCTGCAGCTCCTGTGTCCTGTGTTTCTGACTGACGACACAGTCAGACACTGAAGAGAGCAGAGGAAATGTAACTAATTGTCACAGCTTTTCATACTGTTTTTGCTTTCAGAGTTTGATATGTTTGATATTTGCTCTCTGTAGTCTGATATGCAACTTTGGCTGTGCATTGAAGCAGACACCCCTTCTGCAATTGATTTGTCCCAATATAGCTAAATCCTACCCTCAATAAATTACAGCTTTTGCCTCTGATATTTAACATGAAAAGTAGGAAAATGTTTACACAGCTACTTAGACATTATTTGCACACTGTCATTTTAGTACACTTGGGTATCGATAGTATTCCTTTAATATTTTTATTTGGCCAATGATGCTCAGCTGTATGCACTTAAAGATTAACTTTTAGCCTTTGACTATACTTGATGTGCACATTATTGCTACTTAAAGAAAACCTGTGACTTTAAAATGAGAAAAAGGCTTATACTTACCTCGTTAGAGGGAAGTCTCTGGACCCTCCAGAGGTTTCTTACATCCTCCTTGAGACCACTGGTCCTGCACTGGAACCCTCTGGAACTTTGCAGCTACACTCCCATCCATGACCGAGCTCAGCCACATTGCACAGGTGCAGGACACGTCGCCCCTGCGAGGTATCACAGAGCTGCGTGGGCTCACATGCCCCACAAGTGTTGCATGTATTGCAGTCTAGGAAACATTTCTCTAAGCCAGGGGTAGGGAACCTTGGCTCTCCAGCTGTGATAAAACTACAAAGCCCAGCATGCATTTGCCTTTATTAATCATAAGTGTGGCTGTCAGACTCCTGCAATGCATTGTGGGACTTGTAGTTCCTTAACATCTGGAGAGCCAACGTTCCCTACCCCTGCTCTAAGCGAATCCTTGAGATTTATTGTTCACAAATCACAATACAATCACTGTGAACTTGATATTCCTTTTTATATGCAGCTCTTTTACATTAGACTCTTTGGGAGGAAATGATTAACCTTGGTACTGAATTGAGCATCTTTAAAGCACATCTGAACTGGGACACAAAAGATGACATTTACTTTCCTGGGGCTTCTTTCAGCCCCACCTAGTCTTTGAGGACCCTTAGTGTCCCTCTATTATGCTGCTGTCCCACTCAATATCCCTCCATTGAGATGCTGTCCCTCTCAGAAAATCTCCAACCCAGCTTGCTTGCTGGCTGCCACGCATGCGTGGTCCCATCCATGCAGTAAAAAATAATTGTACCACACATGTGCAGAACGCTCCCAGCAATGGAAGTGCAATGAGGAAGCACATGGATGGGTCCACACATGCACAGCTGCCCACAACCAAGGCAGGTCAATGGTTTTCTGAGGAGGTTAGTGGCACATTGAAGGGGGCCATGAAGCTACTCAGGAGCTCAATGACTATGGGGCGGCTGGAAGAAGGTAAGTAAAAGTAATCTTTTTTTGTCCCAACTCAGGTGTGATTTAAACTTTCCATCAGATGCTTACCGGGCAGGAAGGAGGGCAATAATACTGATCATACAAGGTTTTCTTCTATCTCACTGATTTCCATCATGATGGAATTCTACTAGAGATATCTGCTTAGGACCCACAGATATTAAACCATTGCATGAAACACATATAAAGTCCAATGTAGGTGACAGTTCACAAATGTCTGAATGGCTGTGTTGGATTGTTGTTGACTAATTCCTGTAGTATTCACTGCAGTAGGAAGTCTTTAGCTGTTCACTAAAAAAAAAAAAAGTAAACACATTCTTGACCAAATTGGGCATGTCAACTTTATGGCTTACACCTGCCTAACTAGTTATTAAAAAAATACATTCTCAATACAGAAGGAGGAAGCTCACACTTCTTATTCCTGTGTGACAAGCCTCTGCAATATTCAAATAGAAAAGAAAATAGATTTCAGACATGATTTACGTACTTCATACTACAGTAGCGTGCAGAAAAAGGATGAGGTAGAAATAATGCAGGTACTATGCCTGCTGAATTCATTGTGGTGGCTTGGACAATTTTTTATGATCTGCTTTTGCAAGTGTTGTCATTTCCATAAATAACAGCTTGGGTTTAGTATACCTTTATAGTATTATTTTTTTTTTTAAGAAAGCAATTCAATACGCTCTGCTTTTTCTGTGATTCCTTCCAATAATCTTCAGAGCAGGCTGTTTGACATATTAGCATTTATCTGTGACTGATAGGACATGCGCTTTTATGAATGCTGCCACATGGCAAGGCATTCTGGGGACTCAATCATTTATATGTCTTACAACTGCTGAGAAATATGTGCTTCCTATTCAGCCTTTCCACAGTTTTAGGTGGTATTTTAAAATATGGGTACCATCAGAAGGTAACCTAGGAAGTAAGTGGATATTAGGCTGGAAAATATACCTTAGCATTAAAGACAGCATTATGTCCTGTATGAGCACAGTTCAATAATATAATGTCTGCAACAAAGCTAGACTGTGTGTGCATGCAAGATAAATATACTTAAAGTAAACCTGAAGTGAAAAGAATAATTAAAAAACCAGATACCTAAGAAGAGGAAAGCCTCTGGCTCGTGTATGAGAGGAATCGGCACAGGAGACTTGGGCGCAGGATACAGCCAGTATATGGCTGATCCTGCTGCTGCACAAGTTCCCAGCCGTGTTAAATACTATTCCCCCTCCAGGCCACCATGGATGGTGGGGAATTAAATTATTGTGTTTTAAAAGTAACTTCAGCTCCATCTTCTGACGGCGCCAAAGTTACTCCCTGTGCACTACTATAGCCATAATTCCTATTACGGCCTATGGTGGCGCCGGCTGTGCCCAAGTCTCCTGCGCTGGATTCACTGTGTTTGTCTGGATCCTCCAGGAGATCCCCGCCACTGTCCGAGACCCTCTTGTGAATCGCAACGCTTGAATGACGTAGCGGAGCTCTGTCTCAGTATCCCAGGGGCAATAGCCGCTGGGATACTGAGTCTAATAAGTCTAATAAACTGTACAGCACTGCGATCTGAGGCAGCGCTGTACTGGGGAGTGGGGACAGCCATGTGAAAAGGCTGTCCCCTCTGTAGGCAGGGAAGTGATCCGCTGACATAGGCTGAAGCCTCTGACAGCCAATCACGCTGATTGGCTGGCGGGGGGAGGGGGGAGAGTACAAAAGAAAAGGAAAATGTATTAAACAATTAAAATAATGTATTAAACAATTAAAATAATAAATATTTATTAAAAATAAACAAGTAATCTTGGGAGCGATCAGAGCCCACCAACGGGGGAGGAACCACTTGTGTGCTGAGTTGTGCAGTCCTGCAGTGAGCCCTTAAAGCTGCAGTGGTCTATTTTGTAAAAAATGACCTGGTCACTAGGGGGGTTTAAGACCTTGGTCCTCAAGAGCTTAAGTAATCAGGAAGGCATGATGTAGGAATGCTACTTGCAGCTGCATGTTCAGTAGTAGATAACTATTTCACAAAAGTACCCTAAAGGATCTAATAATTATCCTGTATGGGCATGGGGTCAATGCTTGAACATTAGGTTGCTCTATGAAACATTTTTTCAGTGATTACAGCTTCCAACTGTCGTCTCAGGAGTATGGGGACACATTGGGGTCCAGATTAACATTAGTCAAGATCCTCTGCAGAAGTGGATAGCCATTTTATTTGAATGATTACTTTCTAGTTTTACAATAAGTCAGACCAGACGACTCAAGCTTTGCATAACTCTCTGCAGCTTCATTTAATAGGGTTCCCAAGAAACTGAGCTGTGTGAGTGCAAAGAAAAATTAAGATCACTTAACTCTCAATACCTAATTCAGTTTTCAGGTGACTGATTCTTCAACTAAATATTTTACTTAAAATAGACAGAAAGATCAAATGATTTTGACAAAAAGTGGCGTGTTGTAGCCGGACATGGCGAGCTATTTGCAGACAATTACTGAGCATAATTGCAGGGCATGAGCTCGCGTTGACGTGAAGAGACCGGTTTCCTATGCAGAGGGTCTCTGCTTCCTGAATATCATCATTGTTCCTATGATCCTGAATTACGTCTGCAGTATTCTTGTGATTCTAATGATAAGCTCATCTTTCCTCTTGAAATGATTAGAGGGTTTGCTGAGCATCACCTGAATAGCTGTAAATCACTCCTACTTGTAATAGTTATTAATGGTTTGCTCTAAAGTTATTCAGATGTGAATAGCTTCTCTCCTGCCACCTGCTTTCGGGCTGTCATTTTACTCCTGGAGGTTTTTAGGAGACAACAGTAATAAATCATGGTACGAGCCATTTCAGTATAGTATACCATACAGATGTCTTTCTGATCACATAGGGTAGATTTATTCTTACTGACAGCATGCATAAATGACAGTTCTTACTCAAACATCTGATTACAGAGGCATAGCAATAGTGATAGACGTTACAATGCTTGCCATGTGATCATGAAGTAGAGGGCTCCAGTTTGTCTCTCAGGTGCTCACTGTTTTTTTTTCTGTCACCGCCTGACATTTGTACATAGACTTAGTGGGGGAGTTTGGTTTTCCACCTTAAAGAGGAACTTTGTTGAATGCAATTTAAAGAATTAGGTGCCCATACACTCGTCAGATTGGCAGCAGATAGATAAGAAATGCATCTGATGATCTATCTGATGCGTTTTTAGAACATTCTTTACCAGGGTAGAATTCCAATAGATTTCAGTTTGAAATCTATTGAAATTCGATCTGATGGCATTTTTTTGCCATCAGATTTCCATTAAGGCCAATGCAAAATGATAAGCAATCTCATCAGATCGACCTAAATTTTCCACCCTGCCAGTTCGATGGAAATCCATCGAAATCCATCGAAATCGGCCATCGATCGGTCGATTGGCCAACCGATTTGCAATCGATCGATCGATCAGGATCGATCGGTCGGCCAGAAAATCGGCTGAGTGTATGGGCCCTTTTTATAAGAAAAAAAAAGAGCCCCTGGGGGGTACTTACCTCAGGAGGGGGAAACCTCTGGATCCTAATGAGGCTTCCTCTGTCCTCCTAAGCCTCAGGAAACCATCCGACAAGCTTGTCAGCTGTGGCGCAGACGCAGTATTGGCTGCAATATTTACCATGTGTGCTCCTTGCCAGGCACAGTAGCGGCTTTACGATGGGCTCCAGTGAAATAGCCAAGCCCGATAGGGCCTGCTCTACTGCACAGTCGCAAGTTGCCTGCTCAGTGTAGTGGACCTGATCGGTCTCAGCTATTTCTGCCAGAGCCCATCGGAAAGCCACTACTACACCTGGACAGGAGCGCAGAAGATAAATATTGGCATGTCTTCTGTTTGGGGGCTGCAAGAGCTGGATCGCCAAAGCTTAGGAGGATGGGGGAAGACTCATTAGGATCCAGTGGCTTTCCCCTCCCGAGTTAAGAAACCTCTAGGGGAAGTTTTCTTTATTATAGATTTACATTAATCATTACAATTGCTTATATTTTACACTATTCATGTATATATTATATATATATTATTTAGTCCAACTCCGACTCCAGTACCCAAAATGGCTCTGACTACTCGACTCTGACTGCTTAGTCTAATACTTCCCAGGTCTGTGGATTTGGTACCAAAATCATCCGATTCCTCAGTTTATGAAACCACAGGCTCCAACTCCGACTTCAGGTGTCTGTGTGTCTACTCTGATGATGGCGGTTACAGATACCATTTACATATTAGGACACCAGTCTTCTTTATGGTCCATGTGATTTACATCCTCATGTATATGCACATGATGGAAGCAGGTTCCCCTGGGTTTTATGAATATGGTTTTACCCCTACTATGTTTTAAAACCAGGTTTTCCATCAGGTCCACCTATGTGCCAGCTGCATTCCATTGGCTACTGAGGTCTCCTCTGTTTGGTGTTTAGTGGGGCTTTGGCCTATATAAGGATACTGTGTGAGTTTTCTCACAGTATGATATTTGCTGCATGGCTTGACAAAGGCTATCAGCTCAAAACAGCAGGGCTGTTGCTGTGGAGATGCTTGGATGGATTTTAATCCGTAAAGAAAGAGCTAACTTGCTTGAACTCTGGATGGTGCAGATTCAATTGAACTTTTGATTAGTAGACTATACTCATGTTTATTCATTCATTTTGTTGTATAAAAAATAATCTGCAGATGGTACAGTATTTATCACACATGTGGAAGTTTGTTTGCATACTCTTTGGACATTGTTACAGAGAGCCTTGCATTATGAGAGTCAGTCAGGTTAGATGTGACCGAATAGATTTTGTAGTACACACAGGTTGGTAAGTCACAGGGATAATTCCTATTCGAGGAACATTATTCCCAGTGGGACATCACCTGAATATAGTTTATATTACCAGCATGCTGTGGCTAGAAACAAACCAATGCATTTCTCAATAGCCATTAGAGACAGAGCTGCCTGTTGTTCCTTTGCTAATAATAGCTATGGACATTCAGATGATTTCCTGCTGTTACAGTGTCACTGGCGACAGCCTCATTAACATAAAGTAGGTATGAGATAATGCAGAAATATGCAATCAAAAGGCAGAGCTGTGCATGCCAGGCAAAAAGAAAACAACTTTGACATAGAAGGTCCAGTGGATACAGTATATAGAGTAAGTTTAAATGGTCGAGTTGTGAGAGCAGAATGTTAACCCTCTCCAATCCTATCTCCTTTTCCTCAATAGGTCCAATGTTGGATATAGTTCAACAAAGGAAAAAGTGTCTGCTGCTAAATGTCGCTGTTGCCGATAAAATCCGGCACAGCGTCATCCTCGTCAGATTAAAGTACTCTGATCCCTGCCTACCCATCCCACCACTGCTGCACCACATAATATAAATATTACATGGGCACACTTGGGCTTGCTGTAGGGGCACCACTTGAACCCCTCCAGCAGCACTGCGTAATAATGGAATTATGCTGACGCATGTGCAAGTGCTTATGCATGAAAACATTGTAAAAAGCATTGCAGTTTTTGTAAAATAGTAAATAACGGGTGTACCAGTTCACCTTTTCAGAGACGTGCAGCTGTTTACTCACACCCAGTCAGTCTGAACCACACCCAGCTTCATCACATGTGAATGCACGGAACCAATGATTACTCTTATCAGTGGAAGCCATACCTTCCTTCTGACTTGCAGTTTGGTCTGAGTGGGGAAGGGGGAGCACATGGCAATGTTACCACTGTTGACTGAATATGCCCCTATATTTGTCTCTGTAACCCAAATCCTTACACTTTAATCACACAGAGGAAAAATCTGAGGTGATTTATCAAATCTGAGATTTTCAGCCTAGACTTTCAGGCAAGTAATTTTATAACAAGAGCCCTTCAGCAGTTAAATTCCTAAACAGTGCTAGCAGAGACTGTTTTGCTTCCCCGGTAATTATTTTAAACTTCTGTGAGTAATGGTTTTGATTTTTTTTCTGTTATGAAGCACTTTTCAAGTTATGACTACTTCTATTATTGCCTGTTTTTTTTATATATCAACACACACTTGTAGCAAACAAAGACTGTCAGAAAAAGAAAAATGCTCTTTCTCTTTTCAAGCAACAGTGTGGTTGTTTTCAATTTTACACATGCTGCAAGGCTGAAGGAACAAAACAGCAAGATGAGCAGTAAATAGGATATCACACAAGTACTACTATACCTGATTAATGTTGGCTGCATGCAAAACTAGGCCAAGTACGTAATCCCCATTTTTGATCTGAGGGAGAGAATATGCCTTTTTGCTGATGACATGAAGATCAGGGATGACATCTCAAGGGTTACCAAAGTGATTAAATGTTCTAGCTGAAGCTATTCCTGTGACATTTAAAAAATAAAAGCCTTTTTCTTCTTTTTTTAACCTGCAAGTTCTCAAGTCATTACCTTTTGTTAAAGCTGCACTGTTGTGCTGTATACCCACTGTCCTGACTAAAACAAGCAGTCGTAAATGACATGACTGAAATAAGTGTGAAACATACTGTGCTGTGATGTGTTAATAGTTTTTCATTTAGGCCTCTTTCACACAGAAGGTGTGCTTGTTTAGCATTCATCTTCTGCCCACTGAGTGCCTTCCTGCTGCAATATAATGCAGCTGAATGACAGCAGCAAAGAATAGTGTCCAGGCTTGTCTGATTGTGGCTGCAGCTAAACCTCCATGAGGCATCTCCCAGCTGCATATTGGGTGCACTGAGGAAGCTGACAGGCAGTAGATTTACATTAAAGTGTACCTCTAGTCACAGAACCTGCACATTATTGCTTTCTATGTGGCCAGGCCATGCTGCATTGTAATAGACTTCAATTAATGGAAAGTGTTTTTAGTATATCCTTGAATCTGGAGGGACAAATTGCTGGATGAGTATTTCCTCTCCTGCCACTTGACTTACATTGTTCTTTCTCTCACCTGTTTTTCTTAAAGGAATACCGAAATGAAAGTAAACTGATGAGATAAACAATTGTATCTATTCTCCTTCTCATAAAAATTACTTTTTAAATATCCCACAGTTTAATTCTACTATTAAATAAAATCTACTTTTTAACCAGTTCCTGCAAAACAGACATTTTAAAACATCCTGTTTTTCCACGTTTCTGTGCAAAATGGACGTTCTAAAATGGTTCGTTTTTCTGGGCAGACGGTTGGGATACACCCGTGGGTGCCGCGGGAGGGTCACTATGCTACTTTCCATAGGAAGTGCATTAGGGTCAAAAAATTATACTCGGTGAAAAGTTGTCTGAAAAATAAAAACATGCTGAATGAAGTTTCCCACAACTTATATTGTGTACTGCTGGGCCTGATGAGTAATTCAAAATGCTTTTGGTTATGTTAAAGAGGAACTTAAACCAATGATTGAATGTCACCTCAATCAGTAACCAATACCCCCTTTCACATGAGGAATCTTTACCTTTTCTCAAACAGATCATCAGGGGGTCTGCGTGGCTGATATTGTGGTGAAACCTCTCCCACAATGTGATGTCCTGACCATGGTCATAACAGTTTCCTTTCTGTGAGCCTTGTTGCATTGTGGGAAAAAAATGCAGTTTCCAACTGCAAAGCAACCAGTATCTCCCTCTGTGCATATGTATATCTATAACAAAAAATACATTTAGCCTATTATATTGTTAGTGGGTATGGTTATAGATAATGGCACATTAGTTTTTTTCTTGTCTGCCAGTAGTAAAGATGATGACATGCAGGCTAATTGTGGATCAAATAACATGAACAAATTCCATGGTGAATATCAATAATTTCTTGATCTCTCTTCTATTTTTTAACTCCTTGCTTTGCAATGTGTGGATGTAGTTTTCCCCCTACTAATATGTTTGGGTAAAGTTTTTCTTTAAGGGGGAGAAGTGATTCAGATAATTTCTTGCTTAGGGATAGCTGTGACGTGAGATACAGTAGGCCTGCTTTAGTGCAGAGTATACAAAAAACATCAACTGTACTGAATTTAGCTATTTCTTAAAGGGTACCTGAAGTGAAAAAAATGAAATAAAATTGAATACTTACCTCAGTAGTGGAAAGCATCTGAATAGTCCAGAGGCTTCCCCCATCCTCCACAACCAAACCTTGTCAAATATGTTCTTGCAGCCACGCTTCTGTCCATGTACGAGCTAATAATCTCCAAACATGGAAATCTTTGACCACTCAGTTTAAATAGCTGCCCATGCAAATTGAGCAATAGCTAGTGGTTTTTATTTTCTAGTTTGGCCTCTACTTCCTGAGCCACAGGAAATGTACACATTAATAGAATTGTCCACTCATTTCTACTATAGAGACCTTCAAAAACTCTCAGAAATGGTTAGACATAGGTGCATGATGTCATAATGGCTGAATTAATGGAAAGGGTGGGGCTTGAATAGCTGAGTTCATTAGTAGTATGAACACATCATACCCAGGAAAATATATCCTTTAAGTGCCACAAGCTGCTGGGACATAATAGGGGTAGCAGTTTTTTCATGCATTTTAACTGATAGTTACAATTGAATGGCAGAAGATCAGAAATTAAATTTGTTATCCTATGAAGGGAATCTGAAGTGAAAATAAACTTATGAGATAATGGTTTGTATGTGTAGAACAGCTAAGAAATAGAACATTAGTAGCACTAATATGAGTCTCATATTGTTTCCAGTACAGGAAGAGTTATGAAACTTCAGTTGTTATCTATGCAAAAGAGCTTCTCTTAGCTCCAAGACCAAGTTTGGTTGGCTACAATGTTGTTTTCTGAAGTACTTATCTCAACCTGTCTCTCACTGTTTCTTGTTTGTTTAAGATTTTACGGCAGGAAAGTTCAAGGGTCTTTAGCTCTGCTCTGTTTAATATTTTTAATACAGAGTATAGCTAGTAAACTGCACATACTGTATTAGAGAATGATGCAATGTTACATAAAAAAAGCTATATAAGTGAAAATAAAAATATGAGATTCTTTTTTCTTTGCTATTAATGGTCTATTAATTATCCGTACTACACATATAATTCATTATATCATAAGGGGTTTTTTTTTTCGCTTCAGTGTCACTTTAACAGTAAAAAACTGAATAATCGTTTTAGCTATTTGGGGAAGAAAAAAAAAACCCACATATCTGAACATGCTCAATACATTCTTAGTAAGCAACAATTTGAAAGGCTTGAGTAGAAGCTGGAGAGTATTTCAGGTAGTTTTATTTATGAGGAAATCCTCTGAGTATAAAAATATCTTCTTTACAAAAAGGGAGTATCACTCACAGAGAGAATGCCAAGGTTCTTCTAAGATCCAGAAGCGCACATAAAACGTCAGACAATTTACCTTTTTACATAGACAAATACATTCTTTTGTTTCTTCAAGCCGTGAAACGCTATTGCCGCCTCTATTGCTGGGTCCGCTTTACAATGAAATTCTCTGGCAGCCACTTCTGAAAGACAATAACTCTGAGGGCTGAGTAAGTTGGAAGCAGACAGACAAAACTGATCCCAATGGCCCAAAGGATGACACACAAGGAGCTGTGCTAATGTAATCTCTAAACATATCCCATGTTTCCTGTGCATTACCCATCGCTTGCATTGCCATCATTGGTTGTTCATTACACAGCTAGTTCTAATACAATTTCCAATGACTTTCTAAGTGCTCAGCCAAAAGCTTTCTTCCTTAACAAATCAAACTGCACATTTACACCCTTTGTTTATTAAGCTTGTGTTATTGCTCTGCCGAATGCAGCTAGAACTATTGTTCATTCTTGTAGGCTGTAACCTAAAGTCATTTTTGTTTGGCTAGACAGCATCAGAATAAGCTTGTTTGTAAAGCTGCAGAGACCTGTGCAGACCGGATTTCTCTTTGGCTATGATTGTATCTTTGCTTACAAACAAAATAAGGCTAAATGACCAAACTAATCACAACATATCCTTTGAACCAATAAGAGCAATGTCACTTTTCATCACAAATCACTAGAGTCATTTAGCGTACTTCTGTTTTCCTGCTTTATTTCTAGTGTCACATAATATCTCTTTGACAAGACCTTTGGTAAAAATGATATGGCAAAAATGAGACAACGTAATTGTGCTAGAGATTTATTTATTGTATTTATTTTGCACATATTTATCTGTAACATATTGATTTACTGAATACGCTTACGTAGCAGTATGATACTTAGTATGCAGATCATTTTATCATTGAATTTTGCCTGTGGTGTAGGGTTTAAAGAGGCACTGCAATTACATATAGAAGAATGTAATACATTATTCAGTATACCCAGTTTTATGTTAATTATCCTGGTATTATCCTACTGCTCTTCCAACAGTCTAAGGGGCCTGTCCTGTGCTGAGGCCTGTATCTGTCTGCCCACATCCCTCATCTGGTTGCTCTGTGGGTAGAGCATACATTGGTATGCCACTCCTATGCCCTCGACTAAAAATAATAATTATCCTAACATTCGTATAGCGCTGTTTCCCATGTTGGACTCAAAGCGCTCAAGAGCTTCAGCCACTAAGTGCTCAAGGGGCCACCCTGCAGTGTTAGGAAGTCTTGCCCAATGACTTCTTACTGAATAGGTACTGACCCTAGCCAAGATTCAAACTCTGGTCTCCCATGTCAAAGGGAGAACCCTTAACCAGTACACTATAGAATAGCCCTTCCTTCCTTGATTAAGCCTAAGGGGTGCGGCACTATGATATACCTCCTATAGAAAGTCCACCACCAATAAAAAAAATGTAAGCAAGCAGGTACTAAATATTTGTACAAGTTAAAAAGCTGGAATATCAAGTCATTTTTATATTCAAGTGGCATATATATATATATATATATATATATATATATATATATATATATATATATATATATATATATATATATATATATATGTAGCACAGGGGCCCTTGTAAACAGTGATATTTACTATTACAGTGGGATATAACTTTAAAGTTATGGTCGGGGGTAATAACGTGATTTGGATTAGGAGCAAGTTATTCTAAGGCTAGTTTCACAATAGGGAACGGAGAGGACAAGAAAAAAATCGGTTATATACATACAAGCCATCATTTGTGGAACTAACCAAACAGTTTTAATACATGCATGAATATACAACAGCATACACAGGAACGCATGCATGCTATACGGACAAACCATCTAGGGAAGAGAGTGGACAATGCAGGACTCTACATAGCACACAGCCCAGCAGATTTGGTTATGAGGCCATTTTGCTGTGGCACTCCAAAGAGAGTAACATGATCATGAGGACATGGCATAAAGCCGATACATGCGCTTAATTAAAGTTGGCTAAGGTGACTGATAATGACTGCCTCAGCTGATAATCGATGTGAGCACAGCAGCTTCCAACTGATAACTGGCCAGCAATCCAGGCAGATCAAATTGGCCAAGTGATGATATCCCTACCCACTTCCCCCATTGCTATGCATCTGTATAGCCTTAGCCCAGTGATGTCGCCTGAGGGATTTGGCCTTTGGGGTCAGATAAAAGGTCAGGTCAGTGCTAGGCAACAGCAGAAGTCCTGCCTACAGAGCTTATAGTATAGTGTTTGGCTAGCCTAAGTTCATGTAATCAAGATATTAACCCTTTCTGGACCAGCACCCTCTGCCCCCTTAAGGATCAGAGGGTACTGGTCCAGCAAACCGCCGCTTCCCGACGAATCGGCGCAAGTTACCGTCGCTCCCGCCGTAAACGCCGCTCTGTCCCCGCCGCAGGCTGCTCTCTCTGCCGTCGCTATGACGGCAGAGCGCTGTGCGCCGGTCAGGAGCCGCTTTCATTGGCTCCTGGCCCTGTCACTCAATGTAAGCCAATAGGAATGGCTTACATGAATGACAGGGCCAGGAGCCAATGAAAACGGCTCCTGCCCGGCTCACAGTTCTCTGCCGTCGTAGAGGCGGCAGGGCATCACATTGCGGCGGGGGCAGAGCGGACCGAGCGATGGGGACGGGCTGGGGCACGCGGTCAATGGGACGTAGAGCTTACGTCCGGTCAGGACCGCAGCGCCCCCTGCCCGCCGTAGATTTATACTCGCTCGGTCCGCAGGTAGTTAAAGCAAGCATTTTATTTACAGAAACTTTGTTTTACACACAATTCTGCTCTGGTGTTTGCAGTACTCAGACTCAAGTTCAATGCTTCAATTTGGGCAAAAAAAAAAAAACCACATTCATTTATTGGAGTGTGTGTTACTCATCAAGATATTGTAGCGATTCTGGTGGAGTCCACCTGTGTTATTATTATTATTACTAGTATACAGTTGCTGTTTTTATAGCTAACACATCAATGTAATAGAGAGATTTATTCAAGGCTTTATTCGATGACATTTTATAGTAACCAACAGAACGTAGAATAGAAAAGCTAAGTCAATTAGCAAAAAAAGAGACAATAGACAATTCTTTAGTATTGTATCTGTGTCCTCAACCAGACAGATACGCAGCTAATTTTTCAATGGAATAAACTGTCAAGTACTGGAATGGAGCAGTAAAGTCAGCTGGGAACAGCAACTGAATGTATTGTGAAGTTTATACAGTTTGGATACTTTGGCTAGTAGAAAAAGTGACAAACCTACCACACTGTAATTTATATGTTGTTAGGTAAATTAAATAATAATGAACCGTGTGAAATAACACACTTGGAACCTATTTATTATTGTCAACAGCAATGGGGCCATTCGTGTTATCTCTGTCCCACAAGGGTCTGCACTTTGTCTAAGCACACCGGTCCAGTTAAAGTGAACCTCCAGACTAAAAATCTACTCAGCAGCACTGAAAAGGCTTGGTGTTTCTTTAACAGGTTCACAGCATAAGAACTTTGTTTTTCTTACCAAAGCCTAATTTTTAGCCGCTTAGAAGCTGCACCACCAAAAAAACTGCCTGGGCATTTTTCCCTGATGCTGTGCAAAGCATGATGGGATTTCTGATGTTGTTGTTCTCATTGCCTAGCAACTGGGAGAGGTGATCAGGACACAGAACAGTTGAAACTGTGTCTCATGCTCCCTGTCACCTCCTTTCAACCAAAAAGATGGCTGCCCTCATGAAATCACAAACCTTTGCCTGTTCTTTTAAAACAGGGTGGGTAAGAGATTATATTACCTATCTATTTTAATTAACATAACTAATGTAACTTAATGACAGTATGTTTGTTTAGGCTGAAGTTCCTCTTTAACTAGTAGTGTTGTTGTTCAAATTCAGGATCCAACAGTTGGAAACCTGTATTATGACAAACACTGCACTTCAGTACCTAAGCTAGTGGACAGAGTCATGAGGAGGTCACTCAAGTGTGGTTCATGCCACACTTCACGTGACTCCGATGCTTCCTACTCCAGGCTTGGAGGGAGGATGCATGAAGTGGAACACAACCCTGTGACCTTGTCCAGTATCTTGGGTGCTGAAGTACAGTGTTCAGCATAATTCGGGATTCTGAATACAGAATCCCAAATTCGAACATCAACACTACTAACTAGCTTAATAATGTAGTTCCAAGGGGGTCTGCTAGTCAAAGGTGCCATTGCCCTTTAGTCTAACCTCTACTCCTCTGCTCTTTTTTTTCCGGCATATCTACAAATGAAAGCTGGAGTTTTAGAACACAGAAGTTACAGAATACCGGATGCATTGCATACACGTTCTGAGCAATGTCAGGGTATGCATATCACATGTAAGTGCTGCTGTTTGAAAATGATCAGGCACAAGATAATGAGGACTAATTAGGAATAATGTGTGAAGTTTATCTCACACCTAGTTCCTAGTCATTTGTCTTGTGACCAAAGCTTTAGCAAACAATGTCATTTGTATTAACAGAAAATAATATTAAAGGTTGCTCAACATGAAATTTTATATACAAAATTAGCTTTAGAGTTAGGAAGTAAAGTTGGATAGTCATACCTTGTCCCACTTAGTCCTGATTAGATTTTAGGGGAATCTGACTGAAAACTAAAGGGGCCCATACACTGGCCGATTTCAGCCATTGATTGATCGATCGATTCTATAGAATCGATCGATCGATCAAAAATCAATTCTATCAAAATCTATTGATCGATCGATTTGCGGCCTATTTCAATCAATTTTGATCGATCTGACCTATCTGACAGGATGAAAAATCTAGGTTGATCTGCTGCTGACAGCAGATCGATGGCCCATAAAGCTGCATTGGATCTAATGGTCCAATAATGCATTTAGATTGATTTCCAATAGATTTAATTCTTTTGGGAATCTGTTCCTAGTGTGTGGCACACAGATAGATAGATAGATAGATAGATAGATAGATAGATAGATAGATAGATTATAGATAGATAGATAGATAGATAGATTATAGATAGATAGATAGATAGATAGATAGATTCCTGTCAGATTCGACTTCACAGGCATCTGAAAGAAATCTATCTGATGGTCGAATCTGCTGCAAATCTATCTATCTAAGTGTATGGCCACCTCTATTGCATTGCTATGTTTATCTCAATGTACCACAAGCTAGTAGCCATGGATCCTTCACCGATCTTCTATCAACTTACAGTATATGATTTACTTTACTGCTGAGTCTTATCAGTCTTTTGATCTTTTTACTATCCAAAATCAAACGCTGACCAATCATGCACATTGGGAGCAACAAACTG
This sequence comes from Hyperolius riggenbachi, assembly GCF_040937935.1. NCBI lineage: Eukaryota > Metazoa > Chordata > Amphibia > Anura > Hyperoliidae > Hyperolius > Hyperolius riggenbachi. Next base: position 245,159,985 of record NC_090646.1, read on the forward strand.
TTAGTGATAAAATCTACTGGAACACTGGCTGGCCAGATTAACTCTTCACTGAGCTTCTATGATTGGCATTTCAGAAATCAAACATTACTGGATAACATCATTTCTATTCTTCAATTACTAAAATAATACCAAAAGTGAAAATCCACTTTTACTCTATGAAAAAGCAAAATACTGACTCATATGTGGTGTTAAAGACAGTCATAGCACATTATTATTATTATTATTATTATTATTATTATTATGTATTTATATAGTGCCAACATCTCACACAGTGCTTTTTACAGAGTATATACATTTTATCACTAACTTTCCCTGAGAGGAGCTTACAATCTAATCCCTACCACAGCCATATGTCCATTGTAGTCTAGTGCCAATTTAGGAGGAAGTCAATTAACATACGTGTATGTTTTTGGATGTGGGAGGAAACTGGAGTGCCCAGAGGAAACCCATGCAATGCAACACAGCTGCAAGGTGATGAGACATCAATTATATGTAGAGTTGGCTACTGTATTAATAGTTTATCAAATATGAAAATCGTTAGACTGCAGATTATCCATCACCTGCAATAGTAAATAAATGATAAACACAATAACGACTTTGCTTTGCTGTATACTGTTATAGGAAGATAAATGAATATGAGTCTTTTTGCAGCAAGGTTCAGATGTACAAACACCTGATAAACCTTGCAATTAAAGAAAAATGATTGTAAATAATACATAATCAAAGCCACTTATAGTATATGCAATATTTTTTTCACATTTCTTTGAGAAGAGTGGGTTGATGCATATGCATTTTAAATATTGCACCAATTTTTATATTGAAACATTAAGTCTAGTGGGAGCTGTAAAGTATATGCGCTAAAGAGCAGCGATAATAAGAACATCTTACTATCGGCAATCAGAGCTGGGAGTCAGAATTTTTAATTGGCTTGTTTAATAAAATACAATAAACTTATTTTAGTCATCAGCGTGCTACAGTTATGCAAATGCCATAATTTGCAGATGCATAATTTATGAACATCAATAGGAAAAGCATGAAATTGTGGAAAAGTGACACAAAACATTTAACTGAGACTTTATTATACACCAAAAATGATTTCCTGTGAATAATGCAGGATTGACTTAGCTCGTGCCTCATGCAATCATACTTATTTTCATAAAGAGACAATACAACAGCTGTCTTTTTAGAAACTGTAGGAATAAAAATACGCCGCTAAGCACGTAAAATTAATATGTTTAAGTGGTGTTCTATTTTAAAGCATTGACTAGGAAGAAAGAAATTCTGTTTTCACCCAGATTAAGTCACACAATGTAAAATAATGTATTATGCAAATATACTGTAGTGTCTGAAGCTTTCTGAAGCCTGCTTGCTATATTGTTATAATATTTAGACTTTTGTCTCAAATAACACCCACTTATAGCGTTACTTTGTATAAATCATAATCCGAGGCATGAGCACACACAGACACGCACATTCAGGCACTCACACACATATATACACTTCCAAACTAAAATGGCCATACTCCTTAGGTTTTTTTTTTTACATCTTTATATACAATATATGTTTTGATTAATTGACGTATTTAAAAATTGAAATCAATCCACCATAGACTGTTAATTTTTTTTTCAAAAAATTTTCAGACTTTTCCACTTCCAAAAGATAGTTATCAAAATATTTGAGCATATCAATTCATTTTCACAGTTGACAAAAAAGTTACATTTAATTTTTCTATACAATCAACTTATTGCAAACAAACTAGTAAAATTTAAAATACATTCATATAAAAAGCACATTTAGTTCAGAGTAAAATGAACTATAAATTATTTTTTCCCATGCTGCTGTCACTTATAGTACGTAGTCAAAAGGTGAAAAAATCTGACAGATTTTTGACTAGCACAAATCCTCATGGGAGATTCCAAGTATTACCTTTGTTCTTTTAAAAATAACTTCCTGGAAAGGAGTACATGGCTTCTCAGGGCCACTCAGTTCGGCGAGGGGAGAGACGAATGACGGCTCTCCCTGCTGCCGCTAAACTTGGGAGTGGCGTTAAATATTATTCCTGCGAGTTGTCGCAACTTGGAGGGAGATGTAATTTGGGGTCTGGCAGCCGCCAAAGCCCCAAATTACCGATACCTGATTCACTGGAAAGGATCTGTACAAATTTGCTTGCAAGCTTCCTTAACCTCCCTAGGCCCGCCCTGGTGGGCCGATTTGCATATTTTTTTTATTACACGCAGCTAGCACTTTGCTAGCTGCATATACATTATGATCGCCACTGAGGCGCCCCCCCCCCTCCAGACCCCTTGCGCAGCACGGCCTATCAGCGCCAGGCAGCGCTAAGGGGTGGATCAGGACTCGTCCGTGCGCCATGACGTGGATGACATCATTCCGATCTCCGCCATGGCGATGGGGGAAGCCAAACAGGAAATCCCGTTCTGAACGGGATTTCCTGTTTGCTCTGATCGCAGGAGGCGATTGGAAGGGGAGGGGGGATGTCGCTGCACAGCAGCTATCATGTAGCTAGCGCTAGGCTAGCTACATGATTCAAAAAAAAAATTAATGTGTTGCGCTGCTCCATAGCAGTTTTAATAGACCGCCAGGGAGGTTAATCGACCGTGCACTCATTTGGCAGTTGGACTAAGCAACTGTAGTTCAGTAAGTGTGTTTGCAAAAAAAAAAAAAATAACTTAGAATCTTTCATGAGGACATAGATTAGTCCAAAACCTGACAGATCTGTCAGATTTTACTACCTACTATTAGTGACAGCCACACAGGAAATAAGTATTTTAGAGTGCATTATACTCTGGGAGAAATGTACATTTTAATTGTATGTATTTTAAATTAATTTAAAAGTATTCAATGTTTTTTCACTTGAAGTGACTTTCATATTTTACCTGCTGTTCCACTTTTCATACTGTAAATTGTACTTTTTATTGAATTTTCTTGACCAGTGTTTCCTCATAAATATCATTAAAAACTCAATATACTAATTGTTCACATAGCAATCTGTTATGCGTACTGACATAATCTATATGTTAGTTTCATCCTAATTATGTGCCAAACTTTGCCAAGAAACTAAGATTTTTTATATGACATTTAAAAACAAATATTGATAATAATATATAAATAATATCAGAATGTTGCTATCCAATACACCCTTTTAAAATGCATCTATACTCAGTTGCTTCTCGGTGTTTCCCATCCTGGACTATTAAGTTTAATATACGGGCAATGGAAACTTGGTATAACATTTTTTTGTGGATATTTGTGATATGTCAGGTACCATCCATTACCACCTCTCCCTTCCGCTCCCATGTGCTGTATTCCTTCTCTTTTGTTTCTATGACCCCTCGGGTCACACCGCTGCAGACGCAGCTATGTGCTGTCCTCCAAGAGCACAGAGCCCTAATTGGCATGGAAGGGGTGGGGCAGAGAGGGGGAACAGGCAGAGAAGAGCCAGTGAGAAGGCACTTAGAGGCAGCCAAGCTGACAAGCTGCTTGTTGCCAGATACAGCTGGGGCTAGCGCAGCACAGGGGGACTGAGAGCAGTGGGGAGGACACACAGAGGACAGCATGTCCTTCATATGGGAACATGCCTCTGTGTACCTTTTTTTTTACATTAAAAACCACGTTTTGTACACTTTAAGGTGAAAACAGCCCATGGGCTGAAGTGATGAAGTGGTTGGTGGATCAGGATTGGATGAAATATTATATTACCCTCTGTGTACTTGTTCACTACAAAGCTTTACATACATGCCGAAAATCTAGCATGTATACAGTGTGTACAGTGGCTATCCCTTTGACCAGCAATCAACCTGGCAGATCAATTTAGCTGATTGCTGGCTGAGTGCATTGTCCTCCCCATTCACACAGCTCCCACAAGACGTCACACCCACTCTGCTCCATCTACCCCCCTTAAGCCTCCCCTCCGCATTGCAACAGAACTTGTCTGTACAGCCTCGGCCTGAAATGGTAACCTAGGGATCAGGTCCTGATCACTGCCAGGCAACATGCCTCACACATGTGTATGTGGCTTAAGAGTTGGATCTAGAAAGTTCTATAGTTAAGGTTAAATATTTAGTGACTCCTGTTTGTAGTTGCTATGCTAATTTTTATTGCAGGTGGGGCTGCATTTTGCCCAGGTCACACTGTGATGATGATTGCCATCACCATCTTGTGCAGTGAATAGAAGTAGATAAAGTATGAGTCACCTGTTGCCTATTTCTCTACCAGTACAGGCAAAACCATGCATACAATCTATAAACAAAATAGAAGTTTAGTCTGGAGAAGTGCTTGTTGTAGTTAACCATTTGTCTCAAAATCACAAACAGAGATAACTGAGTGTCATTTTAGTGAAGTAGTTTAAAACATGTAGGATGAGGTACTGATATATGGGGCACTCCCAAGACTGAAGGTCATCTGAAAGGCAACCACACATTGAGTCAGGGGAGAGAATAAGCTGCTCTCCACTCAGGGCTCCCGATCATAGCTAAGGTTGTCACTCTACAACAAAGAAGGGAATGGGGGACCCAACCTTCCACCAAGGTGGGAAAATAACTGATGTGTGAGTAGACACTTAAAGAGGGGTGGAGTTGCCCAATGCATAAAAGAAAGGCTAATAAGCTGTTAACCTTATAAACAGAGAGGTGATCTTACCTCTCTTGAAAAATTTGGACCAGTCTATTGAAAAAGGTCCTCCATTCGAGCACATACAATTGACAACGCATTTCGCAGGTGCTTGCTCGCCTCCTCAGGTCAGTAAAAAAACAGGTGCCTTAACTGCTATGACAGTGTAGCAAAGCGTGAACACCTCTCTGTGATGTGTGGGTAGGGTAAAGGGATATAAAATAATTAAATTCAATCTAAAAGAAGGATAAGTGGTGGATTTACCTCCATCAAATAAACAGCCTAGTCACGGTCTGTAAGATTTGTTTTTTCAATTAAGCCATGAGTTATTATAATTAAAACCCTTTTAGCATATGCTGTAACCGCGAGATTGTCAGTCCGGGCATAATTTCCATCAACGTGACCCAATTATAAAAACGATCCATCAGTCTTAATTGATCATCTGTCTGGGTTTAGTGATCAATACACCAGCATTAAAACCTGATGAACTTTTACCAGAAATCTAATCATAATCGATCACCCTGCTGCTTAATGTAGCACAAAAACTATGCAACTGCTCATCAACTCTCTACCTGACCAATAAAGCTTACCTCAGTCACTAATCTTGCTTCTGATTGATGAACTTTCTTAAAAAGTAGAAGTTTATTCTTAGGAAAGTGATCAGATGGTTCCCTAAATACAACTAACCTTCACATTCAGAGAAGTCCCCAATTGGTGAGGTAATTGGGAATTAAATATCATGACCTCATGAAAAATAAAGTATATATAATATATTTATATATTTTTTCCTCTTGTCATCTTCAAGGGGAATTTAATCATTTGTACTGTAGAGATCATATTGATCAGACAGACCACCAGTGGGGAGGGGCATTTTAAATATTTTACTCCATACTGCCACATAGTGTAAGATGATCCCCAGTTAATGGTTGTGAGTTATTGCAGATTCACATGCTCTTTACTTTATTAAACAGAGGCCATTGGAAATGCCTCATTTTATTAAGTCAGCAGTTCTATTCTATGCAAGATGACATCTAACTTATTTTAATTTCAGTAATGGTAGTCATAACATATCTCCTCTGTGTTTAATGAAATACTCCCACCCAAAATTGTTTCCACTTCACATGCTGCAGCACCAGCTACATCCACATTGTGTCTGGATGGTTGGTGCTTGACATGCTGAATTACAATATATTTTGTTTATTAAGAAAAAAATAAGTTAACGTAGAAATGTGGTAAGGATTTAATTGAAATGAGAAATTTCCGCATACAGGGAAATGTTTTCTTAACAGATTGCAGCAGAATGCTGCCTCAAGCTTTTTTGATTAAATTAATGATGGAAATGATAAGCTCCATTAGCGTTTCTGTTTCCGGAGGGAGAATTTCTGTAGTGTTCCACCCTGTTTTACGTCCCCTGGAAACCTGAGGTTCTAAGATAGAATTGTTAATTGAGGCCAGAGCAGGGCACAAGGACGGGATGTTTGATTAGTATGCAAATGAAGACAAGTCAAGGAGGTACTGTTCTCCATCTTTACAACTTGATGCGGCACACCAAGGTTCTAGAATCTTTATGAGGTAACACGAGTGTTTGTTAAAAAGGTTGTTGCTGTAAATAAGGTCTTGAACTTCATTTTTTTTTCTTGCATCGTGTCCTCTACCTAGGGACCCTGTTATGAAATGTTAGTTGTCAAAGCTTAGAGCTATATAACCAAGAGCGTGAAATGAGCATATTGTGATGTGCACAAAGCATGCCAAGAGCCATTTGCATTCCATGGATAAACATAACTTTATATCGAATTAGTCCAAAAATCACTTTAACTAAGTATAATGGAAGTCAGGTTCAAATGACAATACCAATTATGCCATAAAACCGTGCACAGATAGAAAGTCTTTGCTGCAGGAAGTCACTTCTCTGTTATTCTTAGGCACATGTGTTAATATTATTTAGTTCTATTTTTTGTCTCAGTTTCTGTCACTTGTAATATTGTAGTTGTAGTAAATGTGTGATATCAATTGACAAAATACATTTTGTATTAATAAATGTTTTCTTCCTGTTTCAATTGCTTCACCCTTTTAGGGTCTCTGAAAAAGAATTAACACGAAAATGTAGTAATTCATAAAATGTTATGTAGCTATGGACAGGGACTTAGTAAGAGGTAATAAGCTATTAAAAACAAATGTTAAACTTTTTTTTTTTTTTTTTAGTTGGCACTCAAATGAATGGATTGCATGGATTAAACCACAATTTTCTACAATATTCCCCTTAGAACATAGTACTTAGGCTATACATTTATAAAAGATGGTAGTGTGATATACAAATATGGTCCCTACTTTGTACCACTTCTGCCATTCCATAGAAATCAATGTTTGACCGAGGAGAGCATATATGTTTTTGCCATTACAGGATAGGTGGATGCGGTTGAAGGAGACAGGAAGGGGCGGGCTTTGTATCACAGTTTCCTGTTGAGCTCAATGTTACACTTGTGGTGTGTACATGCCATTTCACTGCCCAGTCATTTTGCTTTGGCACAGGGTGAGGTGAGTCAAATGACAACTCACCCTGCTGCCACTAAAATTCTAGGTTGCATTAATTACAATTCCCCGTCCGAGTCATAGCAATTCAGAGGTAGAAGTCATTTGGGGTCCGGCTATCCATGACACCAAAATTACCCTGCTGTGTGGCCATAGACAGAATAACATTATGTCTATGGTGGCGCCCAGGTCAGACGCAGCAAGGGGAAGAGCATGTGGCTAAATGGAACTGGGGGTTTAAAACAGAAAATATCACATACCATGACATCCTTAAAGTGACACTGTGCTATACTTTCAGAAGCCAAATAAGGGTAAGGCTTTAAGCATGGCAGCACTATCATCACCTTTGCAGCAGCCATTTTAATAGATGAGGCTGCAGAGTCCTGTCGAGTCTTACCGCATGTGTATTTTGTAATGTAGAAAGCCTCATTGCAGCAATCATAGCCATACCCGCTATCCCCAGCACAAACCCCTGTTGATCATACTCCTCAAATAGGCTGTCAAACAAAAGGATTGATATGTTGCTAAAATGGAATGCAGCTCATCACTAGGGCTGCTGAAATCTGGATCCGGGAGATACCCGGATAGTTGCTATCCGGATATCTCCCAGTAAACCTGTGTGGGGTGGGTGGGGGGATCAAGCTTACCTGTCTGACGTCTTCTTTGTCTATCCCGGGCGCCTCCCGTGATGCGTTCCACACGCATCACGTGACTACAAACACTTCCTCCTTCAACCCGGAAGGAGGAAGTGTTTGTAGTCACGTGACCACCACGTGGAATGCATCGTGGGAGATGCCAGGGATGGATGAAGAAGACGTCAGGCAGGTAAGTTTGACGCCCCCGCCCACCCCGCTCAGGTTTACTGGGAGATATCCAGATAGCAACTATCCGGTTATCGCTCGGATTCGGATTTGAGCAGCCCTACTCATCACTTCCAGGACATAGATGGTAAGAGAGTGGGATAATGCCCATCCCTATATTGTAAAGGATGGATTTGATTGGTTACTAGTTGTTGGTTAATAGTCAAGAAGGATTTTATTCACTGCACGGTGCTCTGCAACCCATAAACTTGATTATAAATTGCTTCCTAAAAATGCCCTAATTGTTGTTGTGACGACTTGTGAGGCAGTGCTGATGATTCACCTGTTTGCATCTTTACAATTACCATACTGAGAATCAATGTTGGTAAAAATGTAAACTCTCAGTTTAGATTCTCAATACAGGCTCGTGAAAAGGTCCATATTCTGTCGTATTCTGTACTCTAAATCAGGGATGCTGCCCAGAACCTAGACTTGGGTTTTCAGGAACATATACCTCATGAAGCTCATTTATAGCCACCACAATAACTGTTTGTGTATTGTATAGAGACAGTTAATCTACATCTGATATTGACAGATTTGTTATGCATGATAAAGATACAGGTGATGCCAAATTTAACAAAGCCTTCTCTTTTTTCAGTTGTGCTTCGATGAGCTGTTGTGAGTCATTCAGGCAGAGGACACGGATGTGAAATCTGTCAGGGTGTTAAGAATTGCAGAGATGCTAATTTGCATATTATCCTCTCTTCCACTGCCAGGAAACAACACACAAAATATTTGCAGATTTTAAGAGTCCTGTAGCTGCAGCCTAAACAGGGATTTTCATGTTGGTTGTTGTGAAATTAATCGTGCCATCTATTGAACAATGAGGTGACGTGTAAAACTTGACACTTCCTGGTGGGACTCAAGGATAGATATGAGAAGCATTGTTTTACAGGGATGGAAGCAGCACTAAAATGCTTTCACTTACTGTTTGTTGGTCTCTGGTCAATAATTTATTTTTACACTAGTCAGATTTCAGGAGCAAAATATTGTTGTCTTGGATAGTGTGATAAAATTCTTTAAGGCTTTTATTGCTTTCCTATGACCCCATCCGTCAGAATTTCCTTCTCTTCTTGCCCAGGCAGGAAATAAAGAAATCTCTGCAGAAGTGACAGAGACAGCAAAAAAAAAAAAGTTTCTGTGTTACTTGGAAGCGTAAGAAACAAGCTTTCATTGTTCTAACTCATTCCTGTCTTTGGGACGGCTAGTTTTTATTATAAAATGACAAAGTTGCATGGAGTTTCCTAGGGATGGAGTGAGAAAAATCTCCCACCTGGTGACACATGACAATAAAACCCTCAAAATATTCCTGACTAGTTTCTGCACTATGTAAAAATAAAATCAAAAGTCCCTAGTTAAAAATCAGCTTGGGGACTTTGCTCTTATCATTTTAGACTTGCTTACCCTACAACAAACTCAACTCACAAAAATCACTGGTGGATCACAAAAAAAATGGAATCTTTATTGGTAATATGTCATGTGTTACTAAGTGAAATAGGGTTTTTATATATTTTTGCTGTTAAACGCAATAAATAGCTAAAACAAATATAATACAAAAAACATTGGGTTTATTTAATAGCTTTTTCTCTTGAGTTTGCCCCTAGGTGATATCTGGACACTGTGTCAATAATCATGTTAAGCTACCAATTTAAGCTACCAGGAAGCAAGAAAATACTCAAAATAATTTTGATAGTACTTTTTCATCTACTTTTTGGTACTTTTTCTATTGCAAAGTGCTGACAAGTTATTTTAAAAAGACGAAAAATTATCTCCTAGGAGAAAACTCAGGAGAAAAAGTAAATTGAATAAGGACCATTGTTCAGTTTATTTATGTTTCCATGCTTCCATTGACCGACTGTCAAGCTGGATAAATTGTCATACTTAATTTGCATATTTCTGCATCAAATCACAATTATTTGCATCTCATTGACGATCCTTAATGAACACCTTGTCATGTTACTGAAGCTGCTCTAACTGTGGGTCTTTTGGTCTGCAAATGTTTTATACTCTATTATTGTTTTAGATAGCACAAACATCTTCTATAGTGTTGTACAGTCGGCTTTGCATAGTGCCTACAGTTCAGTGTTCTCCCCAGAAAATGTTCCAGCCGGGTGGCATGAAAAAGTAGCCGGGTGGGACGAGATGAGAGAATGCAGGGCTTCTGTGTGCAACTCTGTTTACAGCATAGGAGGAGGTGAGCCGATGACAGCCGGGTGCTCACCAAAACTAGCCAGGTGGAGCACCCGGCTAAAAGAGCCTGGGGAGAACACTGCAGTTGCATAAAAGATGTAGGGGACAAAAAAAAAACAACACAATGGAATAGCTAAGCTTCTAAATTGTAAACTGAGGTGGAAGATAAAATAAAAACACATGTTACACTGGAACACAGGAGGAGCGTATTTGCTTATCAGTTTCCTGGAACTTGGTCTGAGTTCATCAATATCCATTCACATACAGTAATTATCACTGAAATGTGGAGTGCTTTGAATGGGCTTAGCTCTCTGGTTTTGCATTAACTCCACATAACTTGCCACAACCTGTGATAATTATTCTGACCATTTCTTCTATTCTGGGATAATCAATATTCACAGTGTGAACTGTATACTTCCAATCTGTCTCTGCATGTCATCCTTACAGCAATTTTATTAGATCGGAATTCTTCATGGGGAGAAAAGCTATTCGTTGAATGTAATGAGAGATCACGGGGCATATTTTTACAGCCCCACAATTTGTTTTTCCATTTTCTTTATGTAGAGTAATTGTTCAGTTCTTTAGTACGAGATGCCCACCAGCACATTTAAATATTGATGTCTGATTAAAGAGACTCCTCACTGTAGTCCTAACTGATTCCAGAGTTATTGCACTATAACACACTTCATATTGCCTCTTATCCAGGAGGCTATACAATTTTTGGACTTCTTTGCTGTGGTTGCTCAATAGTTTTGCACTGGTATTTGTGTAATGAAAATTCATATGGAATAGATTAAAATAGATTAAAGGACAACTGTAGTGAGAGGGATATGGAGGCTGCCATATTTATTTCCATTTAAACAATACTAGTTGCCTAGCAGCCCTGCTGATCTATTTGGCCACAGTGGTGTCTGAATCACACCAGAAACAAGCATGCAGCAAATTTTGTCAGAATATCAGAAATACCTGATCTGCTGCAGGCTTGTTCAGGCGCTATGGCTAAAATTATTAGAGGCAAAGCATTAGCAGGGTAGCGAGGCAACTGGTATTGCTTAAAAGGAAATAAATTTGGCAGCCTCCATATACTCACTATAGTTGTCCTTTAAATACATGTACTGCAAATGAGTCAAAACAATTTTGAAGTGGCTGATCTCATTCACACATATGGCACACATATACTTAGTATACAGTATTTATCACTGTTTTTAAAGGTAGCAGTTTTTAAAGGTAGTAGTTTATTATTTTAATGTTCAATTAATGTGACTAACTTTCTATAACTTTTCACATAGAATGTTTACTAGCAGATAAGACATACATTTATTTCTGTTTACTGCTGCTCAGACACTACAGCTATCCGTGAAAGCCTCATATGTTATCTGTGCTCAATTTATAGAGCTCATTCACAGAGAAAATCAGCAGCTAGTGAGACCTGCTGTCAAATGCAAAAGCTAAAAATTGCACACAGGGTTAACAGATGTAGGGAAAGGGATCCCCCCACACCCTCTCCTCATGATTCACTGGTCTGACACCAGTCTCCTGACACCCATAAGTGAGACACTTTTAAAACATTTAACCACCTTAGCGGTATGGACGAGCTCAGCTCGTCCATTACCGCCGGTGGCTGCCGCTCAGGCCCTGCTGGGCCGATTTGTTCGCTGTAAAAAGCAGCACACGCAGCCGGCACTTTGCCAGCCGCGTGTGCTGCCTGATCGCCGCCGCAGCGCGGCGATCCGCCGCGTGCAGCGGCGAAAGAGGGTCCCCCCAGCCGCCCGAGCCCTGCGCAGCCGGAACAAACAGTTCCGGCCAGCGCTGAGGGCTGGATCGGAGGCGGCTGACGTCAGGACGTCGGCTGACGTCCATGACGTCACTCCGCTCGTCGCCATGGCGATGAGCAAAACGAAACAAGGAAGGCAGCTCATTGCGGCCTTCCTTGTTACTGCGGATCGCCGGAGGCGATCAGAAATATGGGTTAGCAGCGCCCTCTAGTGGGCTTTCATGCAGCCAACTTTCAGTTGGCTGCATGAAGTCGTTTTTTTTTATTAAAAAAAAACCCTCCCGCAGCTGCCCTGGCGATCTTAATAGAACGCCAGGGTGGTTAAGGAAGATATAAGCAGGAGGTGATATACAGCAGTACTTAGGAGCACCCAGACAAGCTATTCCAATCCCAGTTTAAAAAAACATGTTTATTTAGAGTTGTCCTTTAAATGGATGATTTGGCAACCCTGTTACCATGACTATAAAGAAGCATAATTGAGCATGTCTATAAAATCATAGCTGGCTATAGACTAAGATGCAAAGGTAATTTTAATAATGTTATATTACAAAAGAAAAGTTTGTACATCAGATACTCATCAAATATACTTTTAAATAAGGGTGGAGATACATGCAGATACAAAACTTTTAAGCCTGATTCTTTCCTAAATAATATCACTGTTATGCTCATGAATAAACATACACTTGAACCAGAACTCTAACCAATAACATGTAATAATATGCTGTTAGATTTTAGCCAGTCTCCTAAAAACAAGGTTTTTACTTTAAAATAATTAACCTAATTGCCCCTCCTAGAACGCAGCATCCCGCGGCTGACAACGCCATAAATCACCCCAGATTACCTGGGGGACATTGTGGCGCTCCTTCCGCATAGAGGCAGAGCTTTCAGCTGCAGCTGTGCCTCTACATGCGTCTATCCGCCTCTCCCCCGCCCCTCTCAGTCTTCCTTCACTGAGAGAGGAGGGGGAGAGGCGGAGATACGCGCTGATTGACACGCATGGAAGCAGAGCTGCAGCTGAAAGCTCTGCCTCCTCCAGCAGCAAAATCCAAGACCAAGAAAGTAATGGATTTTTCCAGGGGTTATTAGGGGTGATTTATGGCGTGGTCAGCCACAGGGATGTGGCGTTTTAGGAGGGGCAATTAGGTTACGTTTTTAGGAGACTTCAGAGTCTCTTTAAAGCTCTGTAGTATTATTTCCAAGACTAGAGGTACACTTTAACTTTGTCAGCACTTTTGCTGTATGAAAGAAACACTATACTAAATTTATGGTGACACAACCATTAAAACCACTTTTGTATTTGCTAGAGACAGATGTCTTTAGCCTTGTGGATGAAGATCAATGGGCTTGTTTTGTTATATATATTTTCAGCTAAAGCTAAAAAACCAAATGAACTGTAGCAAAGACACAACAGAGTCCTGCAGGAGCTATCATCCCTAAAATCTATTCCTACCAAAATCAGAAATTGGCTTTGTGTTTTGCATGTGGTTCGTATCAGGTAACACTAATTTGCTATTGCTTGTGCAGCTTAAACATATAACTAGATGCCACCCACAGGCTTGGTTCTGTGTGAATTACTGGAAAATCAAAGTTCATTTCACACAGAAGCAATTTGAAATCACTGCCCAGCAGAGAGAATTGCCTGGAAAAAAGGAATAACAACTAATACTTTGATTTTTTTTTTTTTGCAGAACAAAATAACTAAAGTTTTATTCATGCATTTTTTATATGATCTATAGCTACCAATTTGCTTAAAAATCATTTTAGCTACAGAATAAATGATGTCAGCCATAACTTCATGCTGCTAAAAATAAGTATCGGTGATTAACGGAAAAAATGGTTATTCCAAGTATTGTGGAATGCATCTGGTGTATGCTACGTTAAAGGCTACAGCAGTCATATACGTCAATGTAAAACAATTAACCCATTGTAATTGTACTATTTCAGCTACTTACGGCCTCTAATAGGCTGCATAATGAAGTATTGATCTGGAACATTAATCTGTAGGAAATTAACAACAAACTAGTAATGCTAGTAATGTACTTTCCTGTGAATTAATTTGTGCCTCTCTATTCATGTACTAAACGCTAGCATAGTAACGAATGTCTATACCCCTAAGCCATATACAATCACACACGTTGTTCTTCCTGATCCAGTTACAATGACCTTTCTGCGGAAAGCTACATTTCTTCTCATTTAATCTCTGACAAAAGGATTTTTTATTGGAATAGACATACTTGGGTCTGTTTTGTCCCCAGACTATATCTTTACTTTAGCTATTGAAAAAAAGGTGATGAGTTCACTATTACAGAAATGTTGGCCTTGGCCTCTCTTTTCCGTTTGTCTCTTAATGCTATGTAATGTGCATATATATCTTCCACCCCTATTTAAAGATATGTTGTTGATTTGTTAACTTCATCAGCTGTAATCCACCATTGTCTTGTTAACTGCTGTATTGTTTATATTGTATTGTTATACCTTATATTCTGCTGCACAGCTCCACGGATGATGCAGACGCTATATAAATCAATGATACTAATAATAATAATACGGCATATCAGATGAATTCTAAAGCTACCTATGTAATAGGTATAATGCTACCTAATGTAATAATATAATGCTGTTAGCGTGACATAAAAAATATTTGCTTATTCAAGTGACACGCCTAAGGTGCCCCCAAGGCTTTAATGTGTAAGGGCCTGTTTCCACAGGCTATGACAGTTCCGAAGTGTTGGGGATTGCAGTGAGCATTAGTGTTATGCAATAGGGTTGGTCAATGAGATGCAAATAATCAACTTGAAATGATTTGCATATCTTTTGACCATAAATCAACTCTTATGTAATCACATCTGCACCTTTTGAGTGATTGTTATCCTGTCCCATTAAGTACAACTCAATGGAACTTTGTTTACAATTGCACCAGAAATGGTATAGCAAACGCAAAGAAAATGCAATTGCGTTGTGACTCTTGTCGGTTTTCAGTGGAAACGGGTCCTAATTACTTTTTCTAAAAGCAATGGTAACTGAAAAAGCCCTAGAGCTTTCTAATAAGGCACATCGGGCCATATGCAATTCACTTTTTCACCTGAGTTTTCTCCTGGGCTATAATTTTTCATCTTCAATTTAAAATAACTTTTCGGCACTTTTCAACTAAAAAAGTACCAAAAAGTAGGTGGAAAAGTACTATCAAAATTATTTTGAGTATTTTCTTGATTTCTGGTGGCTTAAAGGGTATTTTATTGACAAGTTTAAAATTATCACCTAGGAGGAAACGTGGGTGAAAAAGTGAATTGCATATGGCCTCTCATGTCTTTGTTGTAAGTGGGAGTGATCAATACAAAAATATGCAGCACTACACAATTAGACCTGTTTGGAAAATGGGTGGTAGAATGTATGCCCACCTGCATTTTAAATGGAAAGGTTGCCCCCAAATGCGCTCCTAATATCAAATTACTAATCACCTTACTACACTTTAGCTCTATTGGATCACTCCTGCATAAAAAGTGTGTGTATCACTTTGAATAATCAATGAAGTTGGGGTAATATGCAGAGCGATCAACAATATCTCATATCTACTTTAAACTCAGTTTACATATATGCATGCAATCCCTAGAATGTCCTCATAGGATCAATATATAAGAAACAATAAAAGCCAAAACAGATAAAGTATAAAAGAACATAAAAAACAGTCTCTGAAAAAAGTCCTTCAGACTTCTTGACACTATGTTCAATTTTCCACCGACATCATCCAGCTTAATAGAATTAGATTACGCTCACCAGATGAGATGGCTGATCAAATGAAAATCAGCAGAAAACGCTTCTGGCCCAGCCAGTAGGTTCAGGTTTCCACAATCCAGATATTCCAGGTTTATCACTTCCCACATGTAAAGAAAATGGAATAACAATAGTGTGATACTGCTATAGCAGGGTATGATCACCAGCTTAAGTGCTCCCCGTTAACACAGCAAAGCACCCAGTGTGCCACCACCTTATAATAAATCAAGCCTCTCACCACATTGTCTTGCTAACCAGAAGCAGGTCAGCAAACAGCGCTTTTTGGTGAGTATGGCATTCACTTGCTTCATATCACACTTTGCCTATGACTCAAAACAGGCTTGACATAGTGTAAATCTGTTTTTGTTCAAAACTGTTAAAAGTAGTGCACTTACAATTTAAAAACTGCTCATGCGCATATAAAATCCTACTGAGCTCGTCCTGGCGTCTCCTCACTCTGCCTGGCACCGCCCTACTAGTTTCGTCCAATGACTTATCAGCCCCTGATGAAACCTGAATCTCCCGGCTGGGCCAGAAGCGTTTTCTGCTGATTTTCATTTGATCAGCCATCTTATCTGCTGAGCGTAATCTAATACTATTAAGCTGGATGATGCCGGTGGAAAATTGAACATAGTGTCAAGAAGTCTGAAGGACTTTTTTTCAGAGACAGTTTTTTATGTTCTTTTATACTTTATCTGTTTTGGCTTTAATTGTTTCTTATATATTGATCCTATGAGGACATTCTAGGGATTGCATGCATATATGTAAACTGAGTTTAAAGTAGATATGAGATATTGTTGAGCGCTCTGCATATTACCCCAACTTCATGCCCACATGCTGCATGCCTATGTCTCCCTCACACTCAACCTCACTTCCGCCCATGCGTACCCACGTCCATGTGGATGAATGTTAAAAAAGTGTTGTGATGTGTGGTGCTTATAAATGGGTACTAAGTTAGTGGAAGATTTAAAAGTGTAGTTATCATATGATAATTGGATACATATAAGATAATTTAACGGTAAAATATAGAAAGAAAGGTTTGTAACCACAATGAACTTGTAACATTTCAGTGTTGTGATATTGTCAATAAGCCACCTGCTATCACTGCATTCCTGGTAAAACTTATAAGAGAAACATAGATTAGAGCACGTTCAATCAGACATGTTATTACGCCATTTGTTTCCCTACTGACAAATAAATTGGCTCTTGTTATCAAATCCCATTAGCTGGTTTCCAGGGAGAGTCAGGTGAGATAATGAGTGGTTAATCATTGTGTATCTTCCTTAGCCCAAGGTATAAAAGAGGCTTGCACAACAACTTTTTTCAATCAAAGTATCTCAAAAGAAAAAGAATAGACTTATGGGTAGCCTGTAACAAATTGATATCTCCTATTTAATCTTAAATAGTTATCTCATGCCCTTGGGTATGTCATTTGATTATTGACCACGTTGTTGACTTTCAAGATTTTGTGTACTGTGACAATCAAGAAATAATGGGTATTTGAAATACAGTGTATGGTTTTACTGAACAAAAAAAAAAAAATAACCGTAAAGACAATTTCCTGACAGATATTACTGTTTGTGTATGCCTTAAGGTTGGTATTTTCACTCACTTTATCCTCATACCTGTTGGCACTCTAAGACATAGATGATTTTCTAACTTTCACAGTTGAAATAGCGATTGTCACTCATTGAAGACTCCTACTATTTCTCAACCATTTTGGGGATTTTTTTTTTTGTTTTCCTGCTTTCTCTGAGGAACAGGAAGTGAAGAGAAATCACAGTGGAGACACAAACATTTTATAGGAGTTCTAGCCCTTCACTATTTTATCCTAAACAAACACAACTTCTGAGTTCACGCACGCACGCACACACACACACACACACACACACGCACACACGCGAACGAACGCACACACACACACTCATTGTAGCTCAAAAAGTACATCAATCAATTCATCCAGTGATGGAATACAGGGAATAAGGGTCTGATATTTAACAAGTGTCTATCCATAATGGTATAGATTCAGGAACAAGATACTGCACTAATATAAAGGGATAACTGGAGCTAAGCAAGGTGGATGCCCAGTGCTAATCAGCATTGGTCATCAGTGCTTGCAGTTGCAGAGTGATAGGATGGTTTTTCTTCTGTCTCACAAGGTATCAGAGGGACATTATAGCTGGTACCAGCATAACAGGTGATTTGCATGTTTACCATCCCCTTGTGTGAGTATTCCACCTTCCAAGTGCAGAGCACTGAGATGGTTGGAAGTTGTGGGAGACCACCACCTTTTTTATGTTTACTTAAATATTAGCCGTAAGTTAAGGAAGAAAGAATGATTCTATTTATCTGATTGCATAGAATATATAAGTTCAGCACCATGGGCAGCACCTGTCTCTTATCCAATTAGCTTTCTATTACTAATAGCAAATTATTAGTAGTTAGCTTGTGAAACTACTCCTCTCACTTTACTGTCAGCTTTATACTTAAATATCAGCTTTTTACAATTACTTTAAATGAAATATTGTAATGTTATCTGCTGGCTGAAGGGACTTTTTACAAACACTGAATGTCCAGAAGGACTTGACCCTATAGGTACTTGTGAAAACGTATAATTTTACTGCTTAGTTAAAAGGTTATAACACCAAAGGTATTACAATTTGAATACCTTACTGTGTGGGGTACAGATATATGTCTGTTCTCCGAGTGTGGGGGTCTTTGCTTATCCCCCTTAAACCATCGCATGTATTGCCATGGTAAGGTGTAGCTATCCCACACTGCTGAAGCTGCTACCCACACAGTATGTTCAGTGATGTTGGAGGGAATGTGGATAGAAATGACCTGAAAGATATAAACCAGTCTAGTTCAACCACCAAATATATAGTCCCCCTAAAACACACTGACTGAATGACGGGTGGGTATAGATCTCCTAAAGTGCTAAGTGCTGTACAAAAGCTTTAACATGAGCATGTTTCACCAAAAGGCTTCATCAGAAAGAGTGCTGTACATATTTACATAACCTACACCATTATATACATATATTACAAGATCCCCCCCCATCATCACATAAGCCCCAGTCAGAGCTGAATTGCCCCGTTAGGCAAAGCCATATAAATAGAGGTCTGGAGGGAAGGGGAGGCGATAGAGTGGGTGTGACCACAATGTGTCACATGTTACCCATGCATGGAATCATACAGGTTGCGGGGTGGTTCACATTTATCATGTCTTACCTCAGCAGTGTAGCTATCCCACACTGCTGAAGCTGCTACCCACACAGTATGTTCAGTGATGTTGGAGGGAATGTGGATAGAAATGACCGGAAAGATATAAACCAGTCTAGTTCAACCACCAAATATATAGTCCCCCTAAAACACATGTCTGTATAGAAGGGATATCGCTGCCCGCAGTTAATGGGTTGCTAAGCAACCGTAAACAATGGCATTACGCGTCCCATCTCTTTCAGTATGGGACGCACCTCCCCTAATTACGTATACCCGACAGGGGAGGGACTTAGCACCACCAGAGGGAGATCTGGAACGCAGCTGCGTTCCAGACCCTCATATGACAGGAAACGGACGAGCGCACTGGCGGAAGTGACGTCACCGCCTAGCCGCCGTCCGGACTTCTGCCCACCTGGCATACCCAGCCGCCTTTTGAATTAGGGGACAGGACCAATCGGCTAAACGAGCCGAGGATGGACCCCTCCCCAATATGGAGTCCGACCCCAGCCCAGCCCATCAATTATGGGAGGGCAACATGGCGATCTCAGACCTTTCCATATGCTGGAGCAGGGCCCCATAGAGACTGCTGAGGTAAGACATGATAAATGTGAACCACCCCGCAACCTGTATGATTCCATGCATGGGTAACATGTGACACATTGTGGTCACACCCACTCTATCGCCTCCCATTCCCTCCAGACCTCTATTTATATGGCTTTGCCTAACGGGGCAATTCAGCTCTGACTGGGGCTTATGTGATGATGGGGGGGGATCTTGTAATATATGTATATAATGGTGTAGGTTATGTAAATATGTACAGCACTCTTTCTGATTAAGCCTTTTGGTGAAACATGCTCATGTTAAAGCTTTTGTACAGCACTTAGCACTTTAGGAGATCTATACCCACCCGTCATTCAGTCAGTGTGTTTTAGGGGGACTATATATTTGGTGGTTGAACTAGACTGGTTTATATCTTTCTGGTCATTTCTATCCACATTCCCTCCAACATCACTGAACATACTGTGTGGGTAGCAGCTTCAGCAGTGTGGGATAGCTACACCTTACCATGGCAATACATGCGATGGTTTAAGGGGGATAAGCAAAGATCCCCACACTCGGAAAACAGACATATATCTGTACCCCACACAGTAAGGTATTCAAATTGTAATACCTTTGGTGTTATAACCTTTTAACTAAGCAGTAAAATTATACGTTTTCACAAGTACCTATAGGGTCAAGTCCTTCTGGACATTCAGTGTTTGTAATTATTTCCCTGGTACCTCATCTATTCGGTAGTGTATGTTGAAGGGACTTTTTATCAATGAAAAATAACTTAAAGCGAACCAATAGGTTAGAGTTAAATGAAGGCTGCCATATTTACTGTATTTCCTTTTAAACAATACCAGTTGCCTGCCAGCCCTGCCAATGTATTTAGCTGCAGTAGTAACTGAATAACACCAGAAACAAGAATGCTGCTAATCTTGTCAGATTTTACATTATTGTCAGAAACGCCTGATCTGCTGCATGCTGTTCAGGGTCTATGGCTAAAAGTATTTGAGGCAGAGGATCAGCAGGGCTGCCAGGCAACTTGCTTAAAAGGAAATAAATATGGCAGCCTACATACTACTCTCAGCTCAAGATCACTTCCATGCACATATTTTTCTCAGCAACTTAGATCTGGATAGCCCAGACTTTTGTAAATATGCCCCAATGTCCTAAAGCCTGCCCATCTTCATTTTTAGACCAAGGTTTATCTATCCCAAGGCCTTTACTTGAAGAACAGCGGTAGTGACATGGGGAACCTGTCACAAATCATTAAAAATAGCTCAATTTAATTTGTGCATGGCTATTCCTTCAATGTATTTTAACTGCTATAACTTTTTCATTGTGTGGCCAAGGTAATTTTAATGTATCGATAAAAAAGAAACAAAAAAGAAATATATATATATATATATATATATATATATATATATATATATATATATATTTATTGTATTTAGGAATTGGGAGTGGAATGGCTCTTGCGAAAATAGGTTAGAGTTAGGCATTGGTTAGGGTTAGGCAAAAATATTGGCAACTATTGTCATCAAGGCAGATGGTTAGGGTTAGGCATCGGCAAGTGGTAAATATTGGCTATTTTTGCTGTTAGGGGAATGGTGAGGGTTAGGCCTCAGTCAGGGCTCTTTTCCACTGTGAGCGTTTGAGATGCTGAATTACAACATCGCGAATCACTAGGGTTTGCTAAATAACAAAGGAATTGCGTTAGGTATTTTCCACTACCACGATTCAATTTTTACCAAAGCTCGATTGCACATTGGAGCGATTTGTACCGCGATTTTGCTATGCAGTGTATTGCATAGCAACATCACGATCGCAATCGCGGAAAAAAATTAGGGACTTGCTGAATCGCAATCGCTAGCGTTTAGAGCAAGCACAAGTAATTGCTAGTGGAAAAGGGCCCTTAGGGTTAGGCTTAATATATAAAATATATTTGCCATTGAGGCCGGGGGGGGGGGGGGGGCGGGGGCTAGCGGGATGAGAGTTGGCTCATGCAAGTACAGGGCTAGATTAGTGGTAGTAAAATACTATTAACAATTACCAATATTTCACTACTGGAAAAATTTCAATCACTGATAAAATCCATGCCCAAACTAACTTGCCCCTTTATTAAATGTACGTAACCTGCCATACTAGCATTTAAAAGTAGCAGTGACACATGGCCCCTTGTATGAATCATACTGCACAGCACTTATCTGATAAAAGTTTTCTGCACGTTTCACAAAGTTTCTCACTTGCCAACTTCTGACTTGTCAGACAGCTTGGCATTGGGCTTGTCATAGTGGTCTCAGAGGGGATGAACTTGTGATATATGTCATTTGTTTCTTTGTGAAATAAACTCAGAAACTAAAATGTCATTTTTTTCTTCCCTGTCACAATCACTTCACCATGCAAAAGTACAAAAGATTACAATGAGCATTGCCATGCATGGTCCACCAAGCCAAACACATATGGGTCAGTGCTCACAGAGTGCTGTTTTGACAGTGTACTTGATGCATCAGTATTTTCCCTTTCCATGAGATTGTTTTGAATATACTTGCAACCTAAAGACATTTCCTTCTGCTTAAGGTTAATCTGATATTTCATTTGACCTATGTCATCTTAAAAAGTTCACTTCTTTATCAGGGCCGGAATGTAAAACAGTGTCTCCAAAGTGACCTTTACAAAAGGATACCATTATCATTTTCTCATTTCATACTTCAACATAGTCAAAACCCTTCCTCTGTTGTGAAAGTGAGTTTGTTAGTTGTTATTGATTTCTGCAAAGGATAAGCTATCTTTTATGCCTGTCACTAAGATAAAATGAAGTTAATCTTTGCCTGCTTTGTAAATTGGATC
Organism: Hyperolius riggenbachi; assembly: GCF_040937935.1. Lineage (NCBI taxonomy): Eukaryota > Metazoa > Chordata > Amphibia > Anura > Hyperoliidae > Hyperolius > Hyperolius riggenbachi. The sequence continues at coordinate 245,182,352 of NC_090646.1, forward strand.
CTCGGTCTCCTATTACATTGTGGCTGTAGTAAAGGGGTCAAATAACTGTAGACAATTATGCAGCTGTATTTGTTAGACCTTTAATTTGTCAGAGCTTGTACTATCCAAATGACTTGATTAATGAGAACACTGAGAACGTTTTTATATTTCTTTATAGAGTTTTAAGTTCTGTTCAGCAATCAGTGCCCCACCCTTACCAACACACAGACTTTGGTCATGATTGCCTGCTGTACAAAATGAATTTCAGAAATCGATACGCACAAATACTGTACTAAACTAATATAAGGACTGTGCTGTGTCTAGTATAGCCAGCACATAATTAGGCTTTGAATAAACAGTTTTGATCTACAAAGGATTGCTAAAATTGCAATTTCTAATCCTGACAATGTACCAGACCTAGTTATCCTTGTTCAGCGCATGTCAAAGTGCACCGCTCCCCCCAAAATGTGCCTGCCCCAGTATAGGTAACCAATGTGTCCACAGTATTAGGAAGACCCCCTGGCTGGTACAGTCAGATGTGTCCCCAGTAATAGGTAGCCTCCCATCCCCAGTATACATAGCCAGATAAGCCCCCAGTAATAGGTAGTCCCTTCAACAGTATAGATAGCCATATGAGCCCCTGGTATTAGTAGCCCCCTCTCTAAGTATTTAAGTCAGATGAACCCTGACCCCCCCCCCCTCCATATTAGCCAGTGCCCCCTCTCCAAGTATAGCCAGGTGTTTTACCCAGTATTAGGCAAGTCCCCCTCCTCGAGTATAGCAAGGTGTAACCGCAGTATAAGGGTGGCCAGGTGTTACCCAAATATTAGGCAGCCCCTCCCAAGCATAGCCAGGCATTCCCCAAGTATTAAGTGATCCCCCCTCTTCAAGTATAGCCAGGGATTTCCCCAGTATTGGGTGAACAACCCTCCCCCCGCATATGCAGAGCGTTTCATAATAGTTACCTGTCCATTTGTCTGGTCTATGACTCCTCCAGCAGCGCAGTAATGAGAGGTGCCAAGAGACTGTGCGACACTGTGAAGAGGTCCCTGGCTGCACCAAGACAGGTAACTATTACAGAACGCCCTGCTCCACTTACTCTGTATTTGTCCAGTCAATGGAGGCTCTCGGGGGGCACAGGCCCACCCTTAGGACTCTGCTCTCAGAGGCCACTGCCTCTTGAGCAATTGCCTCAGCCCGACTCTGCCCTGTAGTGAGGGATAGTGGGCAGATGCTGCCATATTTTTTTCATTTAAAACAGTAACAGTTGCCTTGCAGTCCTGCTGACCTTTCATGCATCAGTAAAGTCTGAATCACAAATATGAAACAAGCATATGGTGAGTGTGGTCAGAATTTAGTCAGAGCATCCGATCTGCATGCTCATTCTGTTTCAGTGATATAAAATATTAAATGCAGAGAATCAACAGAACATCTCATCACTGACTGTGTTTAAAAGAAAATAAATAGTACAGCTTCCATATTCCTCTTGCTCTATGGTCACTTTAATGCAGGGGTCTCAAACTCAATTTACCTGGGGGCCGCAGGAGGCAAAGTCAGGATGAGGCTGGGCCGCATAAGGAATTCCACAATCGCGGCGCATCGCCGCCTCTGCCCGCCCCTCTCACTCTTCCTTCACAGAGAGGGGCGGGGAGAGGCGGCGATCCGTGCGGCGATTGACGTCAGGAGGGGCATAGCTGAAGCTGAAAGCTCTGCCCCTTCCAGGAAATGCCGGCGGATTGCCCCCCGGGCGATTTGGGGGCTCTGCAGCCCTTGTTTAGCATCGGGGATGCGGCGGATTACTTGGGAGCACTGAAACAAAATATAAGGAAGCTTTTGCCGGCGAGGGCCACAAATTATTGTATCGAGGGCCGCAAATGGCCCGCGGGCCGCGAGTTTGAGACCCCTGCTTTAATGTGTGCAGTACGATAATGAATTCCTTCCTGTGCTGAATAATTTCCTGTAATGTCCAGGTACAAAGGAGATTCTGCTTCTACATTTTACGGACGATACAAAAAGGACAAAGCCAAAGATTTAAAAGTGCTGGCAATCTGATAATTAAAGCATAACCTTTCATGATTAAAACCGTGAAATAACTTTATCACCTTTCTTTTTAGTTGTTATTTCCGCAGATTTCATGGTCATTGTTCAGCTTTATTATTTAGAAATGAAGTCATCAGGTAAAAACAATTGCCAGGAAATTAGTAATGCTAAAAAAAAAATGAATGGCAACAGCCTTTGCTGATTCCTGTAAAACATAAAATTGCTTAGTTTTAGAGAGCTTTGAAATCTTACTTGATATTTGATATATAAAAGGAAAAAAAATTAAGCATTCTCAAAAAGCGATTGATAGTGGCGACAGAAATGGCAGGTTAGTGGTTAGGTACGCTTTATTATTCATTTATCTAGTGACAGCATTAGCACTGTACATTGTACAAATCAAATAGAGGGGGCCATAGATACATGAGAAGTTCGAAATGCTGTACAATTAGGACATTCAGCAATACAAGTACAAATACATACATAGATTATGTGTGGTTTAATGCCTAATACACACCATACAAATTTATGTTAGATTTTTCTGTTAGATTTTCTGTTAGATTATTTTCTGTAAAGTACTGGTAGAGACTGGTCATTATCTCTGGTGCATTGTCTTCTGGTTATCTCCTGCTAAGTAAACAATGCCTAATTGCTAGGCAGATAATAAAATAAAAATGATCATAATTAAAACTTTCACTTTTCAACCATTTTGATGAAATAGGAAAACCAACTAAAAGTCCAACACTCAGATCGGCTCCTCTTTTATATTTGTACTCCTACTTATTAAGAGGGTTGAATAGTAATTATAACAGTACTGAATTAGTCAAGCAACTTTAATTAGTGTGGGAAAGGAGTGTTCTAGTTAGCTGTTGGGATAACCCATAGTTATCAGCGTGATAAATGTATCCTAGTCGAATGCTCTTTCATCAAAGCATGGTCAAAAACACAGCCTTTAGACATGTCACAATTCCTTAATCAGGCTAATACAGTCATCTGCTGTGGGTGGGCAAGGACTGTGTGGCTGTACTGGGCACAATATTCAGGAGTATACGGAGCTCAGATCCAAATTCCACTGAAATCAATAAGGATGTCAATCAGAATTTGGACATCCTGCGTGGCTGGATAGCACTAATATAGCCATAATCATGGCCTTTTATGTGTTATAGATGGACTTAATTTAGTGGAAAACAAAGCCTATGAGTGACCCCATCACTTCTGACTTTTTTGCCCAATGACCTACTCACAGAATCAAAGATTGGGGGTGGGATGATGTCAAATCATGCTAAATATACCACATTCAGGTTGGTTTTGCCATTGACTTGTAGGTGAACACCAACCAGATTTTTCTTTTCGGTTGGTTGTTTTCACGAGACAGGTTGTACTGTAGTGTCTTCAGGTATTTCCGGCAAGAAGATTTCCCCCTAGTCCTGATGAGCATGGCTTATCCAAGTCACTTAATGCTTGTCTTTATTATTATTTAGTATTTATATAGCGCTGACATATTACGCAGCGCTGTACAGTGTATATATATATATCTTGTCACTAACTGTCCCTCAAAGGAGCTCACAATCTAATCCCTACCATTGCCAAATGTCTATATTATGTAGTGTAAGTACTGTAGTCTAGGGCGAATTTTTAGGGGGAGCCAATTAACTTATCTGTATGTTTTTGGAATGTGGGAGGAAACCGGAGTGCCCGGAGGAAACCCACGCAGACACAGAGAGAACATACAAACTCTTTGCAGATAGTGCCCTGGCTGGGATTCGAACCAGGGACCCAGCGCTGCAAGGCAAGAGAGCTAACCACTACGCCACCGTGCTGCCCTTGTCTTAAAGTGTCTTAAACTGGGTGATGTGTAGGTTGCAAATTAATGCTAACAAGCACAAGCAAAGATATCTCATTTATGCAACCTGGCAACACACTCTGAAAGTGTATTTGGCACAACACGTTTTTGGAGGTTGTTTGTATGTTACAAAAATACTAGAGGTGAAACTCAAAATTAGACATCTAGGTCTAAAGGTTCTTTCAGTTCTGTTAATAAGATGTATACCATTTATCTCAGAATCACAGTAAGTGGCATACATGTCAAATATGTTAATGTCTAGGCAACTAAATGTGTTAATTTAATTGTAAATATTATGAATATTATTATTAATGTCTTTTAACACATGATTTTACATTATTAAAAAGGTTTATCCAAACAAAATTGTTGTCATTTTCGGTTAGCAGGTTTTTGCACTGAATTGTAAAATCCAATTGTTTTACCATAACATTGGTATGTTTATATTCTCTTTATCGACTAAGATCCTTCAGCTGTGGTTTGCAGAGTCATTGCTTAATCTGTATTCTTGCAAACATGTCTTTTTGATGGGAGAATGTGAACCATTGATAAATTCCAAGAGATATGTTTATAAAAGGTCTATAGAAAAGCTACATAGGCATTTTGTAAAGTCTGCAGGGCGGATGCAATACGGAATTAATATTTAATTATCTGGAGACTGCACGTATTTATTTTATACAATGAATTTGGAATAGTGTGGACACAAACATCTGCGGTCAGGACTCAGGAGCCATCACATTTATAGTGGCCTAAAGGGACATGTTATTGAAATCTATTACTGCTTGTATGTCCATAGACAAAATGAGAGAAGGCGAAAGGGACAAATGCACCAATATTTAAAGAAAAACTACATGAAGTAGTATGGAATTGAACATGCATATAAATAGCAGTTGTAATTTATGCTTTTTACATTGCTTGTATCCTTCAAAAGTTTTTAACTGGAAAAGTTTTAAAAACTTCCACTAGGCAGTTGGTTGAATCACTTACTAAAAAAAGTCTGAATATAATAGGAAAACCAGGTTGTTTACATTGCAGTTGCATGGACTAAAGGGGTTATCTGTAAACAAAAGAGAATGTCTGCATAAGTGACTTACCAATGTTAACAAAACAGGAGATCCGTGAACTATCCATTTATCTCACATTATAATGGGTATTAAAACAAAGAAAGGAGAGTATTGATCGGAGTTATGTGTTAGGCATTGTTTGGAGGGATAGTGTCAGTAAAGGTACGTACACACGTCCAACTTTTTCGATCAACTTGTCATCCGAATTGTCATTTAAACGACAAGGTGGACATGTGTACGCGCTGTTGAGTGACTGATAACAGCCAAACCAGCCTGATCCGCTTAGAGGATCCATTGGACCAACTGTCGTTCAAACGACTGTCCAGTCCGTACATGTGTACAAATGAGTTCTGGTCTTTTGTCCAACTAATAGACGTTCAAACATACAGTCATTTGATCAGTCGTTGAATCCAGTCTATTGTTTTATCCAGTCCATTTTCCATTATCAAGTTGGTACAAGAAAGAAGGTAGGCGGCACCATCCAATATAAATGCTCTTTTATTCTTCTATTTCCATGACAGCCATAATTGCAACGTTTCAGAGTAACATCAACTCCTTTCTCAAGCTAGGCTGTATGTCAAATGCATCAAAATACAAAACACAATCCTTTTTATACCAAACATGATGGACTACTAGCCACTATAGCTCTCTACCTATCACTGCAGTCCGTGCTCTAGCCGGACCTGATGGGGAACTGCGCTGCTATGTATCCATTGGTCGCTGTATGTCCGCTCCCGCCCTCTCTCACTTCAAATCTATTGGTCGGCGCCATGCGTCCAAATGGCCGCATCTGTCACGCGTACAGCCGTCGGCCCGCCCATAGCGGACCTGACGGAGAACTGCGCGACATGACGTGTGCGGAGGACGCGTCATCTGCGTCCTATCCACCCACAGAGCTGGCCACCAATGGCCAGAGGGGTTAGCTCTAGGCCACCCCCCAAGCCATCAAGATGTAAACAAAGTTTGTGACGCATGCCGCCGAACTTTAAAACATAACATCAATAACATAGGACGCAAAAGATGCCCCAAGGGAGGATTAAAAGAAGGGGAAACATGCATATCATAATATCCTACAAACTGATCTGCTATAAATGATGCCAATGTATGCGTACATAGAGGCGCGCAGTACGCCACACACCTCCATATAAAAACACACACCCGCTTGTGTTGACAGTAAGGATGGCTCACGGCCAGAGGATAACAACAGCCGAAGGAAGTACACAACACCACCAAACAATATGAACTCATGTAATAATGTAACCTACAGAGTTAAATAAAAGGGGTAAGATCTAATTCTCGATTAAGGCCACGGGGTTCCATAGTATCCAATCTTTTTATCCACACTGCCTCCCGCCATAGTAACTTCTTAACTCGATCACCCCCTCTTCTAGGGATCGGGACCTGCTAAATTATCATATATCTTAGCTGACTAACATTATGTCTAGCTGCCGAAAAATGATATGACACGGCCTGATCGACCAAGTTCTCACGTATTGAAGCCTTACGCAACATGCAGCCCATTAAGGGTGAATGCCTGTTGGTGACTATGGATGTGGAGAGCCTCTACACCTCCATCACTCATGATGGGGGTGTGGAGGCTGTCTGACATATGTTGGAGGTGGCATCTGACTATACTCAGGCTCAGATTACATTTGTGTGTGCACTTTTGGAGATTGTGCTTACGTAAAACTATTTTTTATTTGAGGATACATTTTATATGCAGCTTAGAGGCACAGCTAGGGGGTCGAATGTGGCCCCATCCTATGCAAACATCTATATGGGTATTTATGAAGAAATGTATGTATATACCAACAAGCTCTTTCAGAAATATGCTGTTCAGTGGTTTAGATATATTGATGATGTCTTTTGCGTGTGGGTGGGGCCACATTCGGCCCTTGAGACATTTGTGTCAGAACTTATGGGACAGTGCCAGGAGATCAAATTAACTTTACACAGCTCAGGGGAACAAATTAGTTTCCTTGACACCGTAGTGGTTAGACAGGGGAGTCGTTTGGTGACCGACCTCTTTGTTAAGCCCATGGATGTGAACTCCCTTCTCCATTATGGGAGTTTCCATCCGGGGGCTATGAAGAGGTTGGTGCCAATTAGCCAATTTCAAAGGGTACGCACCATTGTGGAGGTCCAGGCAGTGCAGAATAGGAGACTTGATGAGATGCAGTTGAAATTCAGACAGCGGGGATACCCAGCTGAGGTAGCGCGGATGGCATGTGATAGGCCATTGGGTGACACCAGCCGGCGGAGGGGAAACCGACCAAAACAGGACAGATTACCGTTTGTTTCGACATACAGTACAGTTAGTGATCAAGTCAATAAAATTATTAGGAGACATTGGCATCTTCTGTCAGATAGTTTTCCTTATGTATCACATTTTGTTAATTCAACAATTTTTTCTTAGCGCCGGGCACCCAATTTAAAAGATCGATTAGTACATGCAGATGGAGGGGGCGTGGGTGGTGGACCAAGGTTCTCACGTAAAGGTACTTTTCCCTGCATGAACTGTGTTCATTGCAGTTCAGTGATTAGAGGTGATGAAATCATTCATCCCCACAAGGGCACCAAATTTAAAATACATGGATGTCACACGTGTGACTCCATGTTTGTAGTGTATGCTTTAAAATGTCCATGCGGACTGTTATATATAGGACAGACGACACAGAAAATTAAGGTACGATTATCATCACATAAACATGCAATACGTGAGAACTTGGTCGATAAGGCCGTGCCATATCATTTTTCGGCAGCTAGACATAATGTTAGTCAGCTAAGATATATGATAATTTAGCAGGTCCTGATCCCTAGAAGAGGGGGTGATCGAGTTAAGAAGTTACTATGGCGGGAGGCAGTGTGGATAAAAAGATTGGATACTATGGAACCCCGTGGCCTTAATCGAGAATTAGATCTTACCCCTTTTATTTAACTCTGTAGGTTACATTATTACATGAGTTCATATTGTTTGGTGGTGTTGTGTACTTCCTTCGGCTGTTGTTATCCTCTGGCCGTGAGCCATCCTTACTGTCAACACAAGCGGGTGTGTGTTTTTATATGGAGGTGTGTGGCGTACTGCGCGCCTCTATGTACGCATACATTGGCATCATTTATAGCAGATCAGTTTGTAGGATATTATGATATGCATGTTTCCCCTTCTTTTAATCCTCCCTTGGGGCATCTTTTGCGTCCTATGTTATTGATGTTATGTTTTAAAGTTCAGCGGCATGCGTCACAAACTTTGTTTACATCTTGATGGCTTGGGGGGTGGCCTAGAGCTAACCCCTCTGGCCATTGGTGGGCGGATAGGATGCGGATGACGCATCCTCCGCACACGTCATGTCGCGCAGTTCTCCGTCAGGTCCGCTATGGGCAGGCCGACGGCTGTACGTGTGACAGATGCGGCCGTTTGGACGCATGGTGCCGACCAATAGATTTGAAGTGAGAGAGGGCGGGAGCGGACAGACAGCGACCAATGGATACATAGCAGCGCAGTTCCCCATCAGGTCCGGCTAGAGCACGGACTGCAGTGATAGGTAGAGAGCTATAGCGCAGCGCAATTGGCTAGTAGTCCATCATGTTTGGTATAAAAAGGATTGTATTTTGTTTTTTGATGCATTTGACATACAGCCTAGCTTGAGAAAGGAGTTGATGTTACTCTGAAACGTTGCAATTATGGCTGTCATGGAAATAGAAGAATAAAAGAGCATTTATATTGGATGGTGCCGGCTACCTTCTTTCTTGTATGACGTTGTCCTAGGAGTGCTGCCAGGTCCAAGCCACGGCACATCACCCACCTAACCAAGAGTGGTGCATCATTATCCACTTGAACCATTATCAAGTTGGTTAAACGACATGTAAATTAGGTAAATTAGCATATCAGCTGCTTTTTTGGTCAGTGTGTACAGGACGTCTGGACGACTTGTTCTTTGCACTTCAAGTCATTCAAATGACCAGTTTAAACGACAATCAAGCATAATGTTGGACGTGTGTATGCACCTTTAGTAGTTAGTTAGACTCAGGAGGTTAAATGTGCACTAATGACAAAAAAATTATAAAATTAATACTTACAGCTCCATATTAGATGTATATTTCTCCCAGAGTTAATTAAATATAAATGTTTCACTTTCTATGTAGCAGTCACTTACCGTATACTTTGTACAACAACATTGAGCTTCTTCTACACCACGAGCTTTGCATGATTTCTAGCCTGAGAAGATAAATGGTTCCTCTCACAAACGCAGTTATACGCCAGGTGCCAATATACAAGAAAAGGTCACAATAAAACTACCAAGAGGGTTGTAATAAATTATCAGAGATGAAATACCAAGTGCAAGAGTTTTATACAAATCTGTGTTTTGAATCCATATTTTTAAATAAACACAATTAAGCATAATTAAACTTTGGCCCTGTAGTTAAAAAAAAAAAGGTATTGAAAACAAAGTAGATATTTTTTTTTCTTATTTTTTGAGGAGTGAAAAGGGCAGGTAAACAGAACAACAGTTTGTTGGAAGAAAAAAAAACAGAAGGGGAAAGAAACTGCTCTGGCAAATGCTGCTTAAGAAGTGACGCCTAAGGGTGCCATAAAGATAACTATTTTGCGAAATGGAAACTACACAGCACAGAGGCACATTACATTTAAAGGCACAAAAACAGTCATTTTGTAAATTCTCCATTTATTAGAGCTGCATGGAAGGCTGTCAGATCTGAAATGCTCTAAACTAGGGAAAAAAACATAGCTGGTATATAGCTACCATCATACAGAAATCTTATTATGAACACAATAAAGCTGCATATTTTTATTTATTTTTATGCCTAAACTTTTCACAAGCCCTATGCTGTTGGAAAATGATATAGCATCACATATGTTAAAGACAGGGCACAAAATTGTCGGTTTGTTGTTAATCAAAGCCGAATGCATTGGAGTTTTTATTGATGTCTGTGTGTTTATTTGTGATAATTTTTCAGGTGGGAAAATAGACAACAATAAAATGTCCTGGCAAAAAGTGGGTATATCGCTTCAAGACGGGCAGGCAGCAACAAGCCCATCATTTTGCTTTAGATTTTTTTTACCCCTAGTGCCTCTTTAAAGCAGACCTTAACTGTAATATTCCAAAATAAAAAAGCCAGAATGGCACCTATTATAATAATGCCCCTTCATTCTCTTTCAGTGCAGTAGCAGCAGATTTCTGGTTAGAGCTGTGGCAGCACTAGAAGGCCTAATAGTGTTACTGGCACTTTGCATGCTGTGGCTGGCACACCATTATTCCTCTCTATTCACCCCTTCCCTGAGTGATGGGATGGCTCAGAGACAAACTCCAACACAACACTTTTTCTTGGTTTACACGGGTAACTACTGGTATGTGGGGACCCCATTTGACTGAAGCCTGCATTGAGATGAATGGAAGCGGTCATCTTAATGCGCTTACTGTTTTTCAGATACTGCATAGAGCATCCCACGGCAGGTGCGCTCTGCGGTTCCATGTCCCCGATGGGGCTCAAAACGCAACATGACAACGGAATGACGGGAATCAATGCCAAACACTTTTTTGCTCAGTGGCAAAAAAGCTGTGTACAGAATCCCATGTAAACTGGTCCTAAGAAGGCAGTGATAGCTTCTTGTAGCTCACTACGCACTCCCTGTGGGGGTCCTCTAAAATCTAACTATGAAGCACTTAATTAATGTTTTCTAAATGGTAAATATAATAAGAAATTCATTCTTTATGGAATCTAAAACAATGATTGTAGGCATTCAGTAAGAGCAGCTGTCTATAGTTGGCCATACACTGAAATAAGTTATTTGAGTAAATGCACATGGTCATATGAATTGCTTGTGGAAATGTGAACGTTTGTCCCTGAAAATGTACCTAACACTGCAGATCCTGCACTGCTTCATCTGCAAGGATAAGTATATTGATTGCGTAATGCGACACATATAAATGTAGTCTGAGCCTTTGTTGCTAAGATAATGCCATATTTTACAGGCATCCACTGGGGTTTATGTTTCAGGCTCACATAATTAATCACAGTGTGCTAAGTTTACTAATATGACCTAGACTGTGGGTGGTCAGAAGGATTTTTCTCAGGAATCCCAAGGCCTAAACCAAATTATTGTTTTGATAGAGTGACCAACCCTATTCTAGATAATTCTCTAATGTATAAATAAATTTAGGACTTCTGCCAAGTAGTTGGCAGCCTTTATTTTAATTTCCTTAAGCAAGCTACAATTGCATGAAAAACATTTAACAGAGTACTATGAAATATACAATAATGGACGATAAATATCTGTAAAAAGGCAACTTGTAAATGGACTGCGTTCTATTGATGCTGTCACTGTTTTCTTTTCTGAATGCAATTTCAGATGGATCAAACTGTGACACTGGTCAATAACACAAGACAATCAGTATAATTAGCACACAAAACACAATGTAATTGAAGTGTCATTAAAGAAAAAGAAAGGTTGTAGAATGCTAAGAGTACAGGTGTCTGTACAACTATAAGACCAACTGAAGAGACCAGTCAATTTAGACCTTTACTGCCAATAATTTCCCGCTAACCACTTTTGAGACTGACAAATGCCGATAGGAAACCTTGGAAAATATAGTACAAGTTAAACTACAAATTATGTGTGGTGTGGCCCTCTGTTCCAAGTATTTCAGAACTGATCATGTAGGTGAATTGCCAAATAAATTCTTGATAGCAGCTACAGCTCCCAGTTTGGGGACAATTAAAGTGGATGGTTATGATATTTTGAAATGCTTGTCCCACCACCATGCTCTTAACCTCCTTGGCACTATTCCCGAGTGTAGCTCGGGGCTACTTTTCACAGCAATTATCAAAAAACCCAAGCTACACCTCTGGATACCGTTAAGAGAGCTGGGTGCAGAGATTTTAGCAGAGTACTTGATCACTCACCTCGCATGCTGTCTTCTCTGTGTCCTCCAAGCCCCCTATATCTATGCTGAAATTGCTGTCTGTCACATGACAACAAAGGGTGATCTCAGAATAGAGATAGAGCATCCCTCAGAGGACTGTTGATATTTTATTAGATTCTACTGCGGCTCTGCATAGGGGATGGGGGGTCTTGAGCTGAACTATTCTGACAGTAGGGAGGCACCCACTGGCTACCTATACTAATTCAGGGGGAATACTCTCTGGCTGCCTGCCCTATTTGGGGCTCTTTGTCTACCTAAACTTGGGGGGAGGGGGCATTGCCTGGAGGTCACATTACCCCTTAACTACTCTAATACCGCTCCATGCCAATGGGCGTGGCCGCGCCAGCAGCCCCAGGACTGCTTAACGCCAATTGGCGTCGCGTCCTGGAGCCGGCTACTGAAGGAGATCGCGCGCAGGGTGCGTGCGCACCTCCTTCTCGGGGGCAGAGCTCCGCCCATCTTCAGTCTCCGAGTGGCTATCGCCGCTCGGGAGACTGTTAGATGACGTGATCGCTCTCTATTTACATGTACAACGCTGCGATCAGCAGCAGCGCTGTACTGGGGACAGCCGTGTGACACGGGTGTCCCCCTGGGGGACAATAGAGAGATCGGCTCTCATAGGGTGAAGCCTATGAGAGCTTGTGTGCTGTGTTGTGCGGCCCTGCAGCTTGGCCTTAAAGCTGCAGTGGCTAATTATGAAAATAACAGCCTGGTCTTTAGGGGGGTTTACCACTGTGGTCCTCAAGTGGTTAAACTGAGCACCTCAAAGGTGAGTAATATGGAATTTTGGTCGATAGGAAGTCTATCTCCATCGGAAGATAGATTTGGTTGATAGAAAGTCTATCTCTATCTAGTCTATTTGGTTGATAGGAAGTCTATCTCGGTTGAAGACAAGTAGTAGTAGGCTACAAGCCAATCAGACTTTAAACTAAATATGCCAGCACTTCACCAAAAGAATCTTTATAAAAACAAATGTATTACATCAGATCTTGACATCATCATGTGTACGATTGTCTATGGAAGGACACTGAAAACCCCAGTCCCTTTGTTAACATCACTTGAACTTTTATTGTACTGAGCCATGTAGCCTCCTAGAAATATTTGACAACATGCATTTTGAGCAGGGGGTTACAATAGCCTGCTGCCTTACAATCTTCTGATCTACCACCGGAGGTACCATTGACTGTGCAGGCCCATTTTACACTTAATCAGGTGCTCTCAGTTATAACAAAAGAAAACTGATTTTCAAAGTAACGCCCATGGTTTCTTATGGCACAGTTCACACTTAATGCGTTTTAACTGAAATCTTCTTCCCAATGCACGGCTATGGAAAAAAAGTGTACCAACGCGCACTAACGCATACTAATGCACACTAACACACACTAACGCATACCAACTGATTAAGTGTAAACAGGGCCTTATGCTATTGTGTAAATTATTCTTTAATGCACACAGTTTTCAGCTTGGGACTCTGTGCTTTTGTCTTTACCTTGCCTGGACAGTTCCGATTTATGCAAAGAGGTATATTAGTACATGTATGCCTAGGGCAACATAATTCTTTCACCACTCTATCAAAAGCCAAGATCTACTGGCATGCATTAGACAGTTCCTTATAATTTATATGCAATCTTAGAGCTGTGAAGATTTCATTGACCATGAGTAGTACACTCTGTAAACTTAAAAAAAAACACTTTATTCCCTCCAAATGTTGTTGTAATCCCAGGGAGAACACTAATACATCACAATGATAAATGGTAAGAACATATTTTTTTTTTCATGTTTATCAAAGCAAACCTCTTGCGTATTAATACTGATGTACACAGCGCTCTCATTTATTCAAAAACCTTCTATTTAGAACTTAAAATATACACATCTTATTTAAATATCGGATCCTACTATTATTTCATTTGATTGAATAACTGACAAAAACAGAATATTTACAAAACCATAATGCTATAAGACAAAAAAGTATATAAATCAGAGCCGAGTCCTGGGTAAGATAACTCGGTGCTGTCTTTCTGACCACCCAAAGGAGCAATGTGCAAAGACATATTACTGTTGAGGTCTTTGTAATACATTCCTACATTGACTTAGTTAGAAGGTAATTTTAATAAAGGATCAGCAGTACATATGTAATGTGTCATGCTCCTGAAAAATGTATTTGGTTATACATCTATCTCTGGTACTAAAGAAAAGTGCTTATGCCTCTGCAGAAATCTAAACCTATTTTATAGTTTACATCAGCCACCAATAATAGTAATTGCTTTATCTAAAGTGTATACGCTTAGCATGACAAGTGGTTAAAGTTACCAGTTACTTATAAACATACCCAAAACTTTATTTTCATTTAACCCCCTTGGCGGTATGATTCTTTCCGGATTTTAGAGTTTAAAAGCGATACAATTTTTTTGCACCATTTCAGACCCTAAAACCTGGAAAACATCATGCTGCCAGGGAGATCTGCACAGCCCCAGTAATTACCCACCTCCCTGGCTCCAGCGCTGCAGTTATGCTTCCATCCTCCGGGTGGAGCTGTAACTCTAAAGTGAGATTGCCGGCTGTCATCATGGCGACAGCTGGCGATCTCACCAGGAGGAAGCAGAGCTCCGGAGGAGAGGAAGATGAATGGCGTCTGACGTCGGGATCCCTGGGAGGTATGTAGAAACGCTCCCGCTGCGCGCATTGCTCTGCATAGAGCCTCTGGCGACTCACCCGAGCAGAGGTCGGGATTACCGCTCTGAGCTGCAGTTTTCCGCTTTGACCCTAGCTCAGGGTTACCGCCAAGGAGGTTAAAGTGCTTGACCACTGACCCTATGCAACTTATTAATTATTTTTGCTAATCAATACTCTTTAATAATATTTAAAGCTGGAGATAGAAAGCATTTGATTTTACTGTATTTTTTAATCACACTTTACATAAATATAGATTATCAATGGGGAAAAAGCAAATTGAATATAAAGATATGTATGTTAAGAGTGAGCCTGATTTATGAATGAATCTTCACAGATATCCCCAAATATGAGCAATGCTGGACTGGATTCCTATGAATGTATTTTGTATTGCTTGTTGAAAGATCTTAGCTTTGCTTGAATTATACTGGAATTTATTTAGTAAGGGCTGCTGAAAGATAAGTAAAGTAGCAGTTCTGTTGAAGCTTCATGCTCGCATTTGTAAAGCGGACCTAACCTCAGAACTTCCTCTCTGCTCTAAAAGATAAGCAACAGCATAGTAACCTTTAAAGAAAAAAAAATATTTGTTGCAGCTGATATACATCTGTAGTGTGTCTGCAGTTCCTGCTTTCATGGAAGCAGACATACAGTTAACATCCCGTGTTTACAATTTAGCTGTTCTGCCAAGGCAGCCAGCTGACACTGCTGAGAGATCAAATTACAGTTGTGATTAGTCACAGGTAAGGGGGAATTAGACAAACTAAACTCACTGCACATACAGGGTGCATTTATCTGTGTTTTCCTTCTGTCTACCGCAAGAGTTCAGGTCCAGGTTTAGGTAATGAGCACTTTCTTACAATAAACTCAGACTGAATAACAAATAAAACCTGTTGTACTAATATAATCTGACTTTCTAAAAGGATGCTAAAAGATTCTAGAACCATAAACTATACACAATACTCCACATGTGCACCCTGACTTTTGAGTCCAGAATGTATTCGGCAATGGAGAACCCAAGAGATGCCATGAAAGGACTGTTTCTTTGTCACAGGAATAGTGGGGTAACATGTTTCATCAACAGTGATAAGTAGTTCCAAAAGAGTATCACTAGTTTGCTTAAAATATGCTGCAAAATCAACTTATTTAATTTCTCATCGGCATTCACATGGATTAGAAAATGTGCGTACCCAGTCACTCATTATTTATAAAGCTGTTGCATGAGTTTCATATCTTTAGTGTATTATGCTATGCAGTTTCTTCCTTATCAATCGAGCCGCTGATGGCTCGATTGATAATATCCAACAGGTCCGATGACCTGCCGGATAGATTCCCCTGCTCGATCCCCGTGGGCGGACAATACCGGGGGAATCGAGCGGCTGATAAGGCATGCCCGCGGGGGCGGCGCATAAAACGCTCCGTGTATTCCCAGCATGAGCAATAGTTCTAACCAAGATCAAATGTGCCAAACTCAGGTAATGAATAGTATCAACAATATGAGGAGCTGACACTAGACCTCCCAATTTTGCCACACCTTTGGTTTCAAAATCTCCATGCTGAAACTTAGCTCATCATGCCACTGTTTAGTATAATGGACACTTGCACTTAATGTATGCCTCATACATTCATGGGTATACTTTTAGCAAAAACAGGAAAATAATGACAGCTCTGAGTTCCACAAATACAAATTACACAATTTCATTCTCATGGTCTTAGGGAAGTGAAAAAAAATTGGAGGTGAGCGCTCCAATCCTAGAATTCGTACTTTTGTCATATACAAGGAAATGGATAAAGCCAAGGACATTTCAGTGTCATCTGATAGGCCATCAGAAGTGCAAAGAGGGGTCTTGGAATGTATTCAATTGGAGGGTACAGTAAAGGCAAGGAGTTTGAAGTATGTCAACTAGGAATAATGTAGTTTGGGATAGGATGAGTGGTATTTTGGACTTATTATATAGGTGGAAAATAGCTTAACTTGATAATCTGTGTATGTGAATTGTAGATGGCTTTGTAGAGAATGGAACTAAGTTATTGAGCTTGTGGATTAGGAAGAAGACTGTACAATATAATATAAGGAAAAGACAAGGGAGGGATGACAGTTTGTTGAAGATAAGGTTTCAAATAATAATATCCATGGAAATTAGTGTCAGACAGTATAGTATGTACCGTATTTTTGAACAGAGGATAATACGTTCGTGAATATAGATCTGGTTGCCATCCAAATACAAATCATATTGAAGACCAAAGGAGGACAACATTTTGCCAGAACCTCATTTAGATAGAAAAAAGTATGGTGCAATATTACATAAAAGCTCAGAGCACTGGACAAAATACTGTATGTTCCAAGCCTTTCTCAGTTATCATCCTTGTTGTGAAAGTAATACAATTAATCAAATAAAACACTACCTTCTAATGATATGCAATTCTGAATGTGTTAATATTGAACGGAAAGCTATGAAATAGGAAATCAGATTCACGCTGTGTATTTGGCTGTCTGAGTTTTCTGTCTGAAATGACCTATTCTTTGTGATGTCCACCTTGTGCTATTTCTGTGCTTTGAGATGTGATGATTTGAACAAGTCTGGATGTAGTGGTTGTAAAGCCTGCATACTCTTTGCCCTTTCATTTAGTTCTGCTTGACCTACTTATTCAATGACTGAAACATTTTTAATGTAGCTCTCCAGACATTTCCAGCCGAACATGTGCGTATTGTTTTTTTTAATGAAACTTTTAGAAAGTTTTTAATCTTAAGTGGCTCAGCGCTATGCAGGGAATTCAAGCCTCCATTTCTATGGAAATGTAAAATATCTTTTCAAAGTGGATTGAGAGACAGATAGACTAGAAATTCAGCAGAGACTACATGGTTTTGACTTTAGCAAACAAAAAATTGGACTAAATCTGATTTTAAACATTACGCAGCTAATCAAAGGCTGTTTATTTTATGTTCATACAAATTTGCTCCGTGTTTGGAAAAAGTGCAGTTCCTTCTACGTGATTTAAAAAATGTATGTTTTCAGTTGTTCCAAATATCTGTTAGAATGGAGCATCAGGCACCACGCTTTTAAGCTCAGAGTTGGCAAGGAATGAACACATCTAACACCTCTCATTATGGCATTTATGAGTCATGAATTTTGTTATTTTATAATTATAAACAACCAAATCTGTGCCAAGCCAATTATGTGAAGGCAAGGTAATTAACCCTGCAAACATATATTTCATTATTTCCTGTGAAGATAAATACCCACTCACACTGGTAAACTGGCATTTGCAACAAGTACTTCATGTTTTCTGTCCAGAACACAAATTACATTTTCTAACACTTAGAAAAACATTTTGCTTGCTACTTTACTCTCAATGGGTTTTATTAGTTTACGCTGTTGGTTTTTCTCTACAGTTTATTTTACTGTACACATTCATGTGCAAATACAGCAGCACTAGAAAACTTATCAAATGATTTACATTCAAATACTTAGTTATCAACCATGGGTTAAGGTACGTACACACGTCCAACTTTTTCAACCAACTTGACATCCAACTTGTCATTTGGACGACTTGTAGTGCAAACAACAAGTCGTTCAGACGTCACGTACACATTGACCAACAAAGCGGCTGATATGCTAATATATGCTTACCTAATTTACATGTTGTTTAACCAACTTGATAATGGTCAATGGACTGGACAGAACAATGCACTAGATTAAATGACTGATCAAATGACTTGTTGTTTGAACATCTATTAGTTGGACAAACAACGAAAAGTCGTTTGTACACATGTACAGACCTAATAGTCGTGTGAACGACAGTTGGTCCAACGGATCCACTGAGCGGATCGGGCAAACCGGCTGTTATCAGTCACTTAAAAGCGTGTACACACATCCAACTTGTCGTTCAACGACAAATTGTTCGCAAAAGTTGAGTGTGAGTACGTACCTTTAGAACTTAGTTTAGTGCCGCCCACTTTACCAATAGGGGATAAAAATGACTTAAAAATTGACATTTTAGCTTTGAGTTACTAAAGGAAATGTGTAGTAAAAGAAAGAACAACATATTAAAAGCCTAGAAATGAAATAAACTCTCTGGAGACAATTCTTAATAATATAGAAATTAAGAAAATGGTATTTTTAAAACCACTGGTAGAACATAAGTCCACGTGAATAATTATTTATTCAGTAAAGTAACAAGTGTGTGCGTGTGTGTGTGTGTGTGTGTGTGTGTGTGTGTGTGTGTGTGTGTGTGTGTGTGTGTTTGTGTGTGTGTGTGTGTGTGTGTGCGTGCACACATGTGTGTGTTGGGTAGGCACTTTAATAACCATCTATTTGGTTCTTTATCCTGATAGAGACAATTTGTACATTGGATTTTGCTTGCTTTCATTTCCAGTGTTTCTCTTTTTACAGTTTTATTCACAGTTTTATCTGGCCAATTTTGTGTACTTGTTCATTGGTTCAACAGCAGAATTCTGAGATTTAATGTAATAGTTTGAAGACTACAAAAGACAATTATCAGACTTCAGGTTCATGAACAGGGCATCCTTTTACAAACTCCGCTTGGCCCAGAAAAGAATACAAAAACTGCCATTACCAACCTCAAAAATACAAGTTTATGGGTTGTCAGTAGTGTTGGGCGAACACCTGGATGTTCGGGTTCGGGAAAGTTCGCCGAACATGGCCGCGATGTTCGGCATGTTCGGGCCGAACCCCGAACTCCCCGAACATCCCGCTTTTGGGGTCCCTATGGGGTCGCAGGCATAAGGGGGGAGCATGCCCCGATCGCGGGGGGGGGGGGGTCGGAAATTCCCCCCACCCCCTCCGCTATTGCTCCCCCCTCGGCCCGCTTCCCCATACAAAAGTTTGGCAAAAGTAAAATAGTACCGGTGGTGGTGGTGGCCTTGCACTGTGAAGTGAGTGAGGAGGAGGAGGAGTCCGGAGAGTGACGCGTTGAGGGAGGCCTGGCAGCGGGCGGTTCAGCGGTAGTACCCTTGTGGTACTTCCACCCTTTCTCTGACCTCACGTCCTCTGCATACGAGGGTACGCGTCACGCGTACCCTCGTATGCGTCATCACGCAGAGGACGTGAGGTCAGAGAAAGGGCGGAAGTACCACAAGGGTACTACCGCTGAACCGCCCGCTGCCCGGCCTCCCTACACGCGTCACTCTCCGGACTCCTCCTCCTTCTCACTCACTTCACAGTGCAAGGCCACCACCACCACCGGTACTATTTTACTTTTGCCAAACTTTTGTATGGGGAAGCGGGCCGAGGGGGGAGCGCTAGCGGAGGGGGTGGGGGGAATTTCCGACCCCCCCCCCCCCCGCGATCGGGGCATGCTCCCCCCTTATGCCTGCGACCCCATAGGGGGGCAGTATTCGCCCGAACAGGGCCCTGTTCGGCCGAACAGGGGCCCTGTTCGGCGGCCATTTAGTAGTTCGGGGCGAACCCGAACTTAAAAGGCCGAACACCATTAGGTGTTCGGCCGAACTCGAACATCACCCGAACAGGGTGATGTTCTGCAGAACCCGAACAGTGGCGAACACTGTTCGCCCAACACTAGTTGTCAGGCTGAAGCATTGGGTTTTAAGGCTGACATTCTAGTTACAAATTGCTTGCACCAGAAAAAAAACATGTTTTAGGATAAGACAAAAGATGGATGCTCATTATCTCATCAGCACCCCTCCTGTGCTCAATAATAGAGCTAATTAGTTTGTATGACCATCTACTGTTTACACTAAGATGGGATTTCACTTACTTTGTACAAGCATAGCAGTGGTTAGAAATAAACACTTATTGTTTCCTGTTGACATACTAAGACAGGCCTGAGCAAATTTTGTGAGACCTGGGACGCATTCTGTGGACCGCAGGCCACATTCCTAACATGCCTGGCCTCCTCCTCTCTCTTCCCCCCTCCCTCCCTGCAGAGTCATGAGCGGGTGATTAGCGGGAGTTAACTCACCTACATAGCGCTTCCTGCATTGCATCTTCATAGTAACAGGCCATCATGTGACACGCATCAATATGGAGATGCGACGCAGGAAGCGCTATGTAGTTAAGTTAACCCCTGCTAATCACCAGCTCGTGACTCTGCAAGGAGGGAAGGGGGAAAGAGAGGAGTCTGGTCGCATATCGGTGGGCCGGATGTACAGCGCTTATGGGCCATAGTTTGCCCAGTGCTGGGCTAAGATCACACAAAATACGGGAGACTAAAAATTACTGGGATTTTTGTCCCTTGTTCTAGTCGTAGTGTTCATGTCATCAACAACTTATGTTGGTACCAGTAAAATTAACATGGCTATAAAATACTGTGCGCAGGAAGCGCACCACAATTTTACCAGCACATAAGGCAGTTAATTACCTTGGCAGTTGTGCAACTTGCACTATGCAAAAGTCATAAGTACTGGCATTTGTTGGATATGCCCCTCCGTTATTTAAAGCAAATTTTGAACTGAACTAAAGATAAAATTATGAGGTAAATCATTGTAAATTTGGTATTGATGAATAGAACACTGGTAACACATAGACAAGTCTCTCATATTTTTATTTGTGCAGCTGCATTTGAAAGACTGAATTCTAAATAGCACCATGAGAGTGATGTTATGTAAACTTTTCAGCTCTAAAATGGTATCAGCATTGTTTTGTCAGCCAAAAAAGTATTGCTATTTTGCCTTCTATTTACTTTTCAGAACAAAGGCTTGTTAAATAAGCTGTTAGATAATAGCACTAGTTTATTTGGAGTAACCTCCATGAAATGTCAAACAAATTTGTCTTCATGTACAAAATATACAATACAGCTTTTTTATTACATATTATTGTTGATAAATGTTGTAGTATTCTAGAAACTGTTATAAGTAGTTCAAAACACAGTAAAAGAAAATAACCAAAAAAACATAGTTTATGCTATATGTCCAAATCCAGAGTTTTCCAGTGTAAACTATTTATCTACGTTTCATCATGTATAACACAGGACTCAACATACAAACAAATCCAACTTACAAATAATCATCCGGAATGGAACCTGTTTGCAAGTAGGGGACGGCCTGTATAATATATTTAAGAACCAGACAAAAGGCATCATTCAAACTAGGTGAGGCCAGACAGGTATCCAAGCATTAAGTGGGCCCCCGATCATTCCAACCAACAAGTATGTAAACGTTTTTGTTAAAGCACAGCTGTGATTTGCACAAAAACAATAATTGGAAGAGAATGTACATTTTCCAGACTTATCCATTAAATAAATGAAATTGACTGCAACAAAATGCAATGCAAGCAACAATCCAGTTGCACAAGCCGCAGCATGGTCACATGGGACAGTGGCCAGCCAAGAGGATGCATCCTGAAAGGATTTGACGGCTCCTCTGGGAACCAGTATGGCCTGATTTTGAATGTCAGATGCTGCAGGGTGGAAAGTAAATATATATAGTAAACAGCCTTATATTCTCTTTTATTTTATGTGCAGATTTTCAGAGGATGATTTACAAAGGCATAAAGTTGTGCATACCAGAGAGATGTAGTTGATGTGTTATTACACAAAGCCTTTAAATGTCTTATAGATTGAAATCTAAACACTGCAAATGCCGATCTTTGACCGCATGATAAAGTTATGAAACTAAGTCACTCTACAAACTGTTAGATGTGCTAAATGTCATTAAAACATGTGGCTCTATGACTAAGAAGAACTTCATTATTTTTAGCGTATGCATATCTTTTAAGGCTTCCTTTAGATATACATTTCTCAAGAGAATGCCAGTGTTTGCCATTTGAATTTTTTCAGTTTTATTTAATAAGATACCCAAATGTAGCTGTTGAACATGCAGTGATCCTAAAGATTAGGCCAACATTTTTCAAAAATGGGGGGGATTTGTGAGGTCAATGTGCAAAAAAATGTGCAATGTGCCAAAAAAAATAAAAATGCAAATTCACAATCCTTAATTTATCAGCAGCAGAAATCTGACAGGTTGCTTTGGACAGCTGCTAGAAATTAGCTTCAGTTTATCTTGAACCTGTCTTGATAATTAAGCCCCAATATATATAGTTGTGTTTTATTTTTTTTCCACTGAATTTAGGCTTCAGTCACTGAGGGTATGGGGGATGTCTCTGTGCATAGGCTTTAGTCACTGAGGGTATGGGGGATGTCTCTGTGCATAGGCTTTAGTCACTCAGGGTATGGGGGATGTCTCTGTGCATAGGCTTTAGTCACTGAGGGTATGGGGGATGTCTCTGTGCATAGGCTTTAGTCACTGAGGGTATGGGGGATGTCTCTGTGCATAGGCTTTAGTCACTCAGGGTATGGGGGATGTCTCTGTGCATAGGCTTTAGTCACTCAGGGTATGGGGGATGTCTCTGTGCCTAGTCTTTAGTCACTGAGGGTATGGGTGATGTGTCTGTGCCTAGGCTTTAGTCACAGAGGGTATGTGGGATGTCTCTGTACATAGGCTTTAGTCACTGAGGGTATGGGGGATGTCTCTGTGCATAGGCTTTAGTCACTGAGGGTATGGGGGATGTCTCAGTGCATAGACTTTAGTCACTGAGGGTATGGGGGATGTCTCTGTGCATAGGCTTTAGTCACTGAGGGTATGGGGGATGTCTCTGTGCATAGGCTTTAGTCACTGAGGGTATGGGTGATGTCTCTGTGCCTAGGCTTTAGTCACCGAGGGTATGTGGGATGTCTCTGTACATAGGCTTTAGTCACTGAGGGTATGGGGGATGTCTCTGTGCATAGGCTTTAGTCACTGAGGGATATGGGGGATGTCTCAGTGCATAGACTTTAGTCACTGAGGGTATGGGGGATGTCTCTGTGCATAGGCTTTAGTCACTGAGGGTATCGGGGGATGTCTCTGTGCATAGGCTTAAGTCACTGAGGATATGGGGGATGTCTCTGTGCATAGGCTTAAGTCACTGAGGGTATGGGGGATGTCTCTGTGCATAGGCTTTAGTCACTGAGGGTATGGGGGATGTCTCTGTGCATAGGCTTTAGTCACTGAGGGATATGGGGGATGTCTCAGTGCATAGGCTTTAGTCACTGAGGGTATGGGGGATGTCTCTGTGCATAGGCTTTAGTCACTGAGGGTATCGGGGGATGTCTCTGTGCATAGGCTTAAGTCACTGAGGATATGGGGGATGTCTCTGTGCATAGGCTTAAGTCACTGAGGATATGGGGGATGTCTCTGTGCATAGGCTTTAGTCACTGAGGGTATGGGGGATGTCTCAGTGCATAGGCTTTAGTCACTCAGGGTATGGGGGATGTCTCTGTGCCTAGTCTTTAGTCACTGAGGGTATGTGGGATGTCTCTGTACATAGGCTTTAGTCACTGAGGGTATGGGGGATGTCTCTGTGCATAGGCTTTAGTCACTGAGGGTATGGGGGATGTCTCAGTGCATAGACTTTAGTCACTGAGGGTATGGGGGATGTCTCTGTGCATAGGCTTTAGTCATTGAGGGTATGGGGGATGTCTCAGTGCATAGGCTTTAGTCACTGAGGGTATGGGGGATGTCTCTGTGCCTAGGCTTTAGTCACTGAGGGTATGGGGGATGTCTCTGTGCATAGGCTTTAGTCATTGAGGGTATGGGGGATGTCTCAGTGCATAGGCTTTAGTCACTGAGGGTATGGGGGATGTCTCTGTGCCTAGGCTTTAGTCACTGAGGGTATGGGGGATGTCTCTGTGCATAGGCTTAGTCACTGAGGATACTAGGGATGTCTCTGTGCATAGGCTTTAGTCACTGAGGGTATGGGTGATGTCTCTGTGCCTAGGCTTTAGTCACCGAGGGTATGTGGGATGTCTCTGTACATAGGCCATAGTCACTGAGGGTATGGGGGATGTCTCTGTGCCTAGGAGTTAGTCACTGAGGGTATGGGGGATGTCTCTGTGCATAGGCTATAGTCACTGAGGGTATGGGGGATGTCTCTGTGCCTAGGAGTTAGTCACTGGGGGTATGAGGGATGTCTCTGTGCATAGGCTTTAGTCACCGAGGGTATGGGGGATGTCTCTGTACATAGGCTTTAGTCACTGAGGGTATGGGGGATGTCTCTGTACATAGGCTTTAGTCACTGAGGGTATGGGGAATGTCTCTGTGCATAGGCTTTAGTCACTGAGGGTATGGGGGATGTCTCAGTGCATAGGCTTTAGTCACTGAGGGTATGAGGGATGTCTCTGTGCATAGGCTTTAGTCACCGAGGGTATGTGGGATGTCTCTGTATATAGGCTTTAGTCACTGAGGGTATGGGGGATGTCTCTGTGCATAGGCTTTAGTCACTGAGGGTATGGGGGATGTCTCTGTGCCTAGGCTTTAGTCACTGAGGGTATGGGGGATGTCTCTGTGCCTAGGAGTTAGTCACTGAGGGTATGAGGGATGTCTCTGTGCATAGGCTTTAGTCACTGAGGGTATGGAGGATGTCTCTGTGCCTAGGAGTTAGTCACTGGGGGTATGAGGGATGTCTCTGTGCATAGGCTTTAGTCACTGAGGGTATGGGGGATGTCTCTGTGCATAGGCTTTAGTCACTGAGGGTATGGGGGATGTCTCTGTGCATAGGCTTTAGTCACTGAGGGTATGGGGGATGTCTCTGTGCATAGGCTTTAGTCACTGAGGGTATTGGGGATGGCTCAGTGCCTAGGCTTTAGTCACTGAGGGTATGGGGGATGTCTCTGTGCATAGGCTTTAGTCACTGAGGGTATGGGGGATGTCTCTGTGCATAGGCTTTAGTCACTGAGGGTATGGGGGATGTCTCTGTGCATAGGCTTTAGTCACTGAGGGTATTGGGGATGGCTCAGTGCCTAGGCTTTAGTCACTGAGGGTATGGGGGATGTCTCTGTGCATAGGCTTTAGTCACTGAGGGTATAGGGGATGGCTCAGTGCCTAGGAGTTAGTAACTGAGGGTATTGGGGATAGCTCAGTACCTAGGCTTTAGTCACTGAGTGAATTAGAGGATGCTTCAGTGCCCAGGCATTAGTCACTGAGTGTACTGGGGAGTTGCCTCGGCAAACCAGGTGGTCTCGGTGCATAGTCCACAGGGCACATGAGGGTAATTCAGGGTTCCAGACCCCAAATTACATCTCCCTCTGAGAAGGGGAGTAGTATTTAACGCCACCGGAAATTTGAGCAGCAGCAGGGTGAGCTGTCATTCAGCTCACCGGTGGCGTACTAACACGTATGCTGCCTTGGTCTCTAGGCTTTAGTCACTGAGTGTATTGGGGGATATCTTAGTGCCTAGGTGTTAGTCATTAAGTGTATTAGGGGATACCTCAGTGCCTCTGCTTTAGTCACTGAGGGTATTGGGGTTAGCCTCAGTACCTAGGTTTTACTCACTGACTGTATTGGGTGATGCCTCAGTGCCTAGGCTTGATTCAATTAGTGTATTGGGGGTGCCTAATCTGGCAGCCAATTTCTTTGACCTAATATTACTTATCCGAGGATGTAGTAATGTTCACTTTAAGTTTTTTTTAATAGTTCTGGAATTCTACTTTTATTAAAGCATTAAAATAGCAAAGTTCTTCATGCAAGAGTGATTGTATTAGCGTAATAGACTTGTACCTTTAAAGTAAAATTATTTATGAGTGACTGATTAGCACAAGTTTCAAACATATTGTTAAATTCCTGTTACTCTGTGTAACTAGGCAAGAACAAATCATAATGGCTCGCTATTATCATAATTCGAGGCTTGTTTAAATTCAAAACTGCGCTTGCAGGCCTTGAGGCTTGGAGAAAGGATCTGCACTAAGTAGTACATTATGAACGCAGATTGCCTGGAAATCACTTTTCATACTCGATAAAATTCTTTGTTAATTTAGACTAACAGCTGTCCACATTCATAATAATACTCCAGAAGCTCATAGCTCATGTCAGTGTCCTTCAATTAAAGTAAATAAGCAAACATCACATGAACACTATCACAATGAACACTTTAAAATGCATTGCTGAAATGAACATGTAGCAGGCTTCATTTAAAGCAGAATGAAGGAAATGCCGCTATGAAGACGTTGGCCAAAAAAAGTGCTTTTTGCAGCCATTGTCCTATGTTGCTGGAACTCTCTTTTGTGGGCTAGCTCCATACCTTTTTCTGAATTCAAGGCTATTCATCAGTGATTTCTCGTTGCTACCATTGGAGTTGATTCATCAAACTTATAATTACTGTATTTTTCAGAATATAAGACACACTTTTTCTCCCCAAAAATGGAGAGAAAAAGTCAGTGTCTTTTATTCCAAATATAGGCAGTCCCCGACTTACAAACACCCGCCAATATAAACTGCCGACCTGCCATGATGTCAGGGACTCCCTTATGAATAGAAGCCAGCACTAGGGGAGCAGTGAGTGAGAGGAAAGGAATCTGATCACCATGAGCTCCAATGGATTAGTTGAGCTGTACTGCAGCTGCTTTCATTTATTCATGGAGAACAGGGGGAGCAGAGGAGACATGGGGAACAGAAGGGGACACATGGTGGACAGAGGGGGACACATGGGGGAGAGAAAGGGCACACATGGGGAGAGAAGGTGACACATGGGGACAGAAGGTGACACATGGGGACACAGGAGGACACATAGGGGGTGCAGGAGGACACACAAGGTACAAGGGAGACACAATAATTGGGGGAGAACATTTACAAGATGCTCCTGGCCATGGATGCACCAGGTTTAGTGTATTTTATCCCCTCTAAACCTAGGTACATCTTATAGTCCAGAGTGTCTTATATGCCAAAAATACAGTAATTATCTCACCTTACTTATTTTTCACCTTAACTATAAGGAAAGGTAATTCATTAGATAAACATATTAGAAGAGTTTATTCCTGAGATTAACAGATATGGTGACAAGGGTCTAATTATAGCCTCTGCAGCCCCAGCAGGTGTGGGTCAGGGACTATGGTGAATAAAAACTGGATGTGATCATCGTCACTAAAATAATAATAATAATAATAAAATAAAAATAATCCCAATCAGGGATTACTAAATAAGACATTGTCCTCCAAAATATTCACACTATATATTAAATAATAAACAATTCCAAGATGTAGCAGCTGAAGAACAGGAAATTCATACACATTCACAACAATTTTATTGGTATTTACAATACACTGGTGTCTACACTACACCATTTGCAATACATAATGGCTCATATTATGTAAACAATGAACACTGGTCGCATACCGCGCATGGCACTATTGTCAGCACATGGCAGTTTGACCAGAGTTTTGTAAATCAACCACTAAGGCTGAGTAAGAGCTTTGGTGTGTACAATCTGAAATAGCAACCAAACTTTTTAAAGTTTCTGTTTGAAATTATGCACATGGTTATGTCTTGGATAAGCTGTAAGTAGAGTGTTCCCGGTCAGTGACTCAGTGGGTAGTAAAGACAGGAATTGGAATGACAGCCTTGGAGCGCTCTGCTTAAAAGTGAATTTAGCAATGACATCGCCCACATTTCCATTTTCATACACTTAAAATATTTACACTTAAATGTTCTATAGCAATAACTGTATATCGCATGTTCTGTTATTATTTCTAAATTATGCTATTTATATTTTTTGTGCCACTTGATGTTGTAAATAAAGAGGATGATATTAAAAATGAATTAGCAATTTGGGAGAGAAGAACTGTTAGGAGTATGCCTAAGTCTGGGAGAAGCAAAGATCTCACTGAGTAATTCAGCAGCTCTTTTCCAACCTCGTGCACTCAACACACTTGGCCCTTGGTATTCTGGATGGACCCAGCTGAAAAAGCCCCTAAACATGTTGCACTAAACTCATAGCCACCTCGAACAATCATCTAGCAGGTGTATAGCTGTCCTCAAAACTTGTTTAAAGATCCACAATGCAAGATCTTTAAATGGTAGTGACCTCGGAGTGAAATTATTCCCCTGCTTATCCCGCCTATCAGAAGCTGGTCTGCTGGCCCTGCTCCTTTCCCAGGGAAGTAGTAAACATTGCTTTGCTGTAGTAGAATACCATGTCTGTACAGTGAGGCCCTGAACTGTCGCTTGAGACCCTGATTCTTTGTGCATGTGTACTCAACGTATGGCTGGTGATTGGCTTTGTTTCACTCTGCTCTAAATCCTAAGAAATAGATACAAAATGTGGGTCCATAAATATCATCAGAATCACATTAATCAAATGTGCTATTTATCTATTTTCACGAGTAAGCTTTGTCAGTAAACTCCCAATCAATTTTAAACACTTGACCATCTGAAAGTGTGATTGGGTTTTGTGGAGGATCTGAATCAAGCAAGTGGAGGAAGAAGTAGATCGATGACCACATTACTTTTGTCCAGCATCAAGATATACAATGTCTAGTGAAATCTGATTAGGATTTAGTGTTGCAGGGAGGAGATCAATTTCCAATTGGCAAGTTATTAATTGATCGCTATATTTGGTGCTATTGACTCATTTATGTCTATCTTTATTGATTGTACTGTAATTTTTTGAAAACTCAAGTTTACTTGTAAGTGTACTTTAAAGCATATCTGAATTGAGAGTCATAAGTAGGTTGCTATGTTTGTTTGTCCTTTTTATAAATATTGTTTATTTGACTTTTCTGTTCATTCTTTGTCTATGGCAGGCTTTCAGGTCACTTGCAACAGGCATTCAGACAGTGCAGTTAAGGACACCTGATCTATATACTGGTTCTTAATCAGTAGATAATCAGCTCAGCAACTGGTAAAAACTATTTTCAAATGGAAGTCAGAAATGAAGCCTCCTTATTCATATCTGTTCAAGTTCTATACTACATCATTTTTGTATCAACCTCTAGTCTGTATTTGTGTATTATGTCTCATTGTTTTATAGATCAACTAATTAGAATTTTATGTGCCTTTATCTCTGAGATACATGTGATTTTGAGAGATTAATTCCCATTATTATGTGTTTCTGATGAGTAGCAAAACAAAGTAATGATTTTCAGCAGTCTTTTATATTTATGTACTCAAGCTGTAGATTTGACATGACAACCCTGTGCAATCTTGACTGATGACTCTATTAGATTCATATAACTATTAATTATACTTAGCAAGCTTAGTGGGATTGTCTTAAAGACTGATGCCTCCATGCACAATTCACAGGTATAAAACAAAGACACTTTTTTGAGTATAAGGATATTTTATGCAAATTATGCTTTGTAGGTGTCTACCAACTTCAAGATAAAAAAGATAAAAATAATACCTGCATCCTTGTACTTCTGAATCTCAATTCTCCTCGAACAATTATAAATCTATCTATCTATCTATCTATCTATCTATCTATCTATCTATCTATCTATCTATCTATCATCTGTCTGTCTATCAATCTATCTATCTACTGTAGCTATCCATTTTTCTTCTCCCTGTTGGTTGAGCATCTGGATTTTTTAAAAGCTGTTATTAAGTGGCAAAAGTTTGAGATCTTCCCCTATGCCATATAAGGATGTAGGCAGGCTCCTAAATGGTCTTGTTGTGGATAAATGAGCAGGACTGCAGTAGACCACATGTCAGTTCTCTAATCTTTCAATGATCTTCACTTTGACTCAGGAAAACACTTTTTTAAAAAAATCCAGTACTGGTGTTCTGGATAATTTTTGTTCTTCAGTATTCCACTATTAGTGAGCAAACCCTTGATCTGTATCATAACACACGCTGTAAGAGAGAAGAAGACCAGTGCTTGGATGAACCATAAGTTAATTTTGCTGCGCAATACTCTGCAAACTGCAGTGGGAACGCCCCCATTCTCCCCTGCCAGGCATGCCAGTTAGTTGAGACTGCTGGATGCCTGAGTTCTGGTTAACTGGGACTCTATTTTACCAATTTTAAAACACATCAGTCTGAAGTTAACTACTGCTGATAGATAGGTTGATCTATCTATCTATCTATCTATCTATCTATCTATCTATCTATCAGATGTAGAGGTACTATCACTAGTAAGTAGAGCATGTATTGTAAGGGCTCTATGTTTTCATGTTTTTCCACCGTTACCTTAGGGCCCTTTTCCATTAGCGGCGACTGTGATGCTGAATCGCTAGGGATTTTAAAATCGATACGGTTTGTATTTTAAAATAGGAATAGGTCATTTCCACTACCGCGATTCGTTTTTTATTTAATCACGATCGCGCAGCAGAGAGATTTTTGCCACGATTTTGCTATGCAGTGCATTGCATAGCAAAATCGCGATTGCAAACGCTGGGAAAATGTTTAACTCTGCTGAATCGCAATCGCTAGCGTTTAGCGCTAACGCTAGCGATTGGTAGTGGAAAAGGGCCCTTAGTGCTGCCAGATATAACTAAAGCATGGTGTGGATTTATGTTGACATATCTGTGTTTATGTTTGTTTGTTTATTGGCAGCCATAACACAGCACTAATGCCTCAAAACAACATCTGTACCAGCCAAGGCTTATTTTCTTGCAAATGTCTTTATTGAAAAAAAATCACACTAATGTAACTGTAAACCGGCAACAGCACATATTGTAAAGCATTGTAATTGGTGGGGTTACGGCAGTCCATAAAGCCTAGCATTTGTATTCATCATACACACATGTCGGCGATCATATCAAGCTGCAACTGGAAAAGAAACATTAAACTATTAAAGCGTTTAAAGATGTTATTGCAGAGTGTTGTCTGGAATGATTATTCAGAAATTCTACTGGTCACAGCTGTGTAAACTCATTGGATATGTCTTTGATGTGTTGTTCTATTGACTGTATGGGATGGGTGTGATGTTTGTGTTGCAAGATTATCAGCTG
This sequence comes from Hyperolius riggenbachi, assembly GCF_040937935.1. Lineage (NCBI taxonomy): Eukaryota > Metazoa > Chordata > Amphibia > Anura > Hyperoliidae > Hyperolius > Hyperolius riggenbachi. The sequence goes on from NC_090646.1 coordinate 245,213,557, forward strand.
GTGGTACCTAAAGATTTACAGTGGGGAGGCCCAAATGACGGATGGCACGGCACCATTGTAAATTGTGTCTTAGGAGGAGATCCATAGGAACAGTGTAATTTGAACAATGGAACATTTGACGGCTAAGCCATCACAAGCAGAGCACCCTGGGGAAGTGTCTCTCTCGTTTCTGCATTCAGTCAAGCATTGATGAAACGTTGGCTAAATGGGAGAATCATTTTCCAATCAGGAAGAAATGAGCAGCTATTTATCCTTTTGCCAAAAGGTTTTTGTCAGATGGCACTCTTTGAGGACCTTGTATTTTTTCCATTACCTAGAAATAAAAACAAGCAGGATTCCTGTGCAGGAGTCATTATTCGAGTATTCATCTGGAAGCTTTATTGAGATGGAGACTCAGTTAAGCTGATGAAAAAGCTCTGCTACGATAACACTCTGCCAAATTCATCGATTCCAGGAGGAACAACAATTTATATCACAGCCAATTTCTCTCTGAGGGAACGTGATGCTGATCTTTTAAGCACTTTACAATATTTACAGTTTGCTGTTCTGGCTTAGAAGTAGTGTGAAAATAATATTTGTGCTCAGTAAGGGTTTTTTGCCTTCCTCTGGATCAACAGGGATATGTGAGGGAGCAGGCTGGTGTTGTACTTTGTTCTCTGGTTGAACTCGATGGACATATGTCTTTTTTCAACCCAAATAACTATGTAACTATGTAAGTAGCTCCTGATCAACTAATCAAAGGTTAGGTTTTAGTGTTCTTGTGTTATTAACCTCCCTAGCGTTCTGGACGAGCTCAGCTCGTCCAGCAAAAACTTGCTGAAAGTGTTTTGGACGAGCTCAGCTCGTCAATCCCGCCAGGGAGATTTCCTGTTTCTCTGCACCGCCCGCTGAAATTTTCCCTCATCAGAGGGATTCCCCAGGATGGCTGGATGCCTGACTGCACGCTGTGGATAGCGATCTGTGCTACCCACAGCATACAGAACAAGCATCCAGCCACCCTGGGGAATCCCTGTGCAGCTGGCGGGGCAGAGAATGTGCTGCGTGCAGGGATTCCCCCTTTGTGTGCGGACGAGTGTCCGTTCTGTGCAGGGGGATTCCCTATGCGGGCTGGTAGTGGCCGGCGGGGATTCCCTCTGTGCAGGAAGGGGGGAGGGTGTCCCCGTTCTATGCTGGCTGGTAGTGGCTGATGGGGACCCCCCTTCTGGGCGGGGGTCCCTGTTCTTTGCAGGCTGGTAGTTGCCGGCGGGGACCCCCCTTCTGGGCGGGGGGGTGTCCCCGTCCTTTGCGGGCTGTGGGTGGCCTTTCCCTCCCCCCCTCCCATCCCCCGTGCAAGCCCCCCCTTCCCCCTGAACCCCTTCCCTCGGTGTGAGTCCAGTTCTACTCACCCAGGCTGTCTCCAGCAGCGCCAGCAGAATCCCTTCTTCCTCTAACGCCGAAGTCCCGGCCTGTGACGTTACTGCTACGAGGCTCGGTGACGTCACCAAGCCTCGTAGCGATAATTACACAGAGCATGAGACTTCGGGGAAGGAGGAAGAAGGGATTCTGCCACCGCCGCTGGAGACAGCCTGGGTGAGTAGAACAGGACTCACACCGAGGGTAAGGGTTCAGGGGGAAGGGGGGCTTGCACGGGGGATGGGAGGGGGGGAGGGAAAGGCCACCCACAACCCGCAAAGGACGGGGACACCCCCCCCTGCCCAGAAGGGGGGTCAGCATGCAAAGAACAGGGACAACCCCCTGCCCAGAAGGGGGGTCCCCACCGGCCACCCACAGCATGCAAAGAACAGGGACAACCCTTTGCCCAGAAGGGGGGTCCCCACCGGCCACCCACAGCCTGCAAAGAACAGGGACAACCCCCTGCCCAGAAGGGGGGTCCCCACCAGCCACCCACAGCCTGCAAAGAACAGGGACAACCCCCTGCCCAGAAGGGGGGTCCCCACCAGCCACCCACAGCCTGCAAAGAACAGGGACAACCCCCTGCCCAGAAGGGGGGTCCCCACTGGCCACCCACAGCCTGGGGGAAGGTGTTGGGGGGGTAGTTTGGCACGCCATTACTGGCTACACTACACCTGGCACCCCATAACTGGCTACACCTGGCACCCTATAACTGACTACACCTGGCACCCCATAACTGGCTACACCTGGCACCCCATAACTGGCTACACCTGGCACCCTATAACTGACTACACCTGGCACCCCATAACTGGCTACACCTGGCACCCCATAACTGGCTACACCTGGCACCCCACAATTGGCTACACTACACCTGGCACACTATACCTGGCACCTTATACCTGGCTACACACCTGGCTACCTATACATCTGCCTACACACCTGGCTACCCTGACATCTGGCTACATGTGGCTCCCTATACACCTGGCTACACATCTGGGTATTATACTCACCATTGGCGTGCTGATCCTTCGTCGTGTACCTTTGATAGCTTCCCCAGTGCCTTCTTCCATGTCCCTGTGCGGATTTTTCTTCTCCCTCGGCGATGACATGTCCCCCGGCGATCGGCGTTGATGACACCAGGGTCACACAGCGTCATCAACAAACTCGCAGTAAACACTTTTTTTAGTTGAATTCAATACAATAACCTGTATTGAATTCAATATTAAAAAAAATGATTGCAAAAAAAAAAAGGGTTGAAAATTATTGGAAATTAATTGAACCACTTTTTGCACGGAAATCCTGGGGAAATAGAACGCCAGGGAGGCTAAAATGTGACCTGTGATTGGCTAAGATATGTAGCGTGTATTTTTGGCTCAATTTTATCACAGGATGCATTTTTTTCATGGGGTCCACCTTCACTTATTGTGCAGCATATATTTTTCATTTATAGACTTAACTTTTACTTTAAAGGGAAGGTTCAGGCACATGCATAAACAAATAAAAATCAGAATCCACTTACCTGGGGCTTCCTCCAGCCCGTGGCAGGCAGGAGGTGCCCTTGGTGCCACTCCGCAGGCTCCCGGTGGTCTCTGGTGACCGACCCAACCTGGCCAGGCCGGCGGCCAGGTCGGGCTTCTTCTGCACTCCAATCTGCGTTTCACGCCGGCACGATGACGTCATCGGATGTCCTCCGGGCTGTACTGCGCAGGCTCAGTAGTTCTGAGCCTGCGCAGTACAGCCCAGAGGACGTCCGATTACATCAGCGCGCACCAGTGACATGCAGATTGGAGCGCAGAAGAAGCCCGACCTGGCCGCCGGCCTGGCCAGGTCGGGTCGGCCACCAGAGACGACCGGGAGCCTGCGGAGCGGCGCCGAGGGCACCTCCTGCCTGCCACGGGCTGGAGGAAGCCCCAGGTAAGTGGATTTGGATTTTTATTTTTTATGCCTGTGCCTGAACCTTCCCTTTAAAGTTTAAAGGTTATGGTAAGTATAACACCAGGTTGATTTCATCACCAAGTATTGGAAGGTTCGAGTTAGGCTCTGATATTATTATAATTATTATTATTATAATTATTATTATTATTATTTATTGTATTTATAAAGTGCCAACATATTTCATAGTGCTGGACAATACATACATACAATGGTACAAAGAATGACAGCCGTAACATAACAAGATTATACAACATAGTACAAAGTTATACAAGGTGAACAGGGTACAAAATACACGATCATTAGGTAGTTCCAGTAATTCAACTATGAGGCGGTCATGAGATAGTGTTAAGAGCTAGGTGTCAATAAGGAAGGTTAGGGAGTGGTGATAAGGTTGGGGAAATAATAGCAAGAATTGGAAGGATGAGATTTGGCATCAATATGGACTGGTAGGGTTAGGGACCAGCAACAGCAAAGAAGAGGGAAAAGGCAAAAGTTTAAGCCTGAACCAAAAGATTCCTCATGCCAAAACTCTATGTACACATTGAGGTGGCCTTGAAATATTTTGCATCTGACTAAAGCCTGGTACACACATCCAATTTTCATTGGCCAGTTTTACCACTGCCATGTAGTATTTAAGTTTACCTATACACTCTGTTCAGAGTATTCAAAATCTGCTGGTCAGTGACACTGAAGTGAAAAAAAATGTATGATAAAATGCATTGTATGTGTTGTACAAATGATTAATAGAACATTAGTAGCAAAGAAAAGAGTCTCATATTTTTATTTCCAGTTATATAACTTTATTTTTATAACATTGCATCATTCTCTAATATTTGCAGTTTACAAATTACACTCTGTATTTTAAACTATGAAGCAGAACAAAGCTAATGACCCTTTGAAGTTTCCTGCAGTAAAACCAAAACAACAAACAGTGAGAGACAGGTTGAAATAAGTGCTTCAGAAAACAGCACTGTAGCCGACCAAGCTGGGTCAAAGAGCTGAAAGAAGCTCTTTTGCGTAGATAACAACTGAAGTTTCTAAACTCTTCCTGTACTGGAAACATTATGAGACTCATATCTGTGCTACTAATGTTCTATTTCTTAGCTGTACTACACATACAAATCATTATCTCATAAGTTTATTTTCACTTCCGATTCCCATTAAAAGCAATATTGTCAAACAAAACTCATTCTGATCCTCCACTTAAGCATGTGACTATTGAATCTGGAGCTAAACACAGTAGTATTTATTTTTTTTATCACGGCATGAAAGAGAACAATTTTTTTACTAAAGACTGCTAACGATCTGGCAGTGTAGACATGGGCATTGATTTATGTAAAGTGTGATTTTAGAGATAGCTTCATTTTAATTCTTATCTCCCAGTTTATAATGGTATGATTTTTAAATTGTTGTTTCCACCATGTGGTGACATCGATTCCACATTAGCAGTTTCTCAGTTGGTGTGTGAAATATAATATCATTGGAGAGTGTTATAAGAGAACATCATATTGATCGTTATGCTGTTCTCTCTAAAGTCCACATAGCCACATAGTCAGTGCTTGTGATAAAACACTGAAAATTTAATTCAAGGGATGGTTTAATGTGCTTGATTTTTGTTTGTTCATCTTAAATGATGAATCAGGCAATTTCTCATTTCAGTAATTTAAGGCATTCCCAGCGAAGCTTCAGCAGGAGGAATATATTAATACCGCCTTGGTGAAGAAGCATATTTCATCTTGTTTGGACTGAATCTGCATACTCACAGCAACGTGCTAATGGCTTAGTGACAGTTCTTAGAGACAAAAGGTGTAAAAAAAAAAAAAAACGATAAAAAGACATACTCGTCCTGAAAGAGGGAGCATTGATTTAAAATATATTTTAGTTAATACAATTATTTCAGGCAAAATATCTACCAGAGTAGATATAAATGGGGTAGTTGGCACAATGTATTGAATACAACAGTCCATTTTGTAATTATTATTATTTAGTATTTATATAGCGCCGAAATATTACGCAGCGCTGTACAGTGTGTATATATATATATATATATATCTTGTCACTAACTGTCCCTCAAAGGAGCTCACAATCTAATCCCTACCATTGCCATATGTCTATATTATGAAGTGTAAGTACTGTAGTCTAGGGCCAATTTTAGAGGGAGCCAATTAACTTATCTGTATGTTTTTGGAATGTGGGAGGAAACCGGAGTGCCCGGAGGAAACCCACGCAGACACGGAGAGAACATACAAACTCTTTGCAGATAGTGCCCTGGCTGGGATTCGAACCAGGGACTCAGTGCTGCAAGGCGAGAGAGCTAACCACTACGCCACCGTGCTGCCCACGGTGCATATGTAATAAGTAATAAAAGTGCATATGTAATAAGTGAAAACCATGGTCCTCACAGTTTCCTGTGGGAGTGGTTTCACCACAATATCAGGCATATAGAGCTCCCTGATGATCCATTTGTGAAAAGGAATAGATTTCTCATGTAAAAGGGGGTATCCGCTACTGATAAGGATGAAGTTCAATTCTTGGTCACAGTTTCTCTTTAAGTGTAAAGAAAGTCTACTGCTCTTTAGCTAGGCACTGTCCAAAATGTGTGGATTAAGGCAAGTCAAAATGTAGTAAACATTCAATACATCATGATATAATGTGTCCAGGAGCCACTGGTGTGTGGTATGCAGGGTGTGGGTGCTTAAAAGCTGGGGACCAGCACAACAGCCGTGTCACGCCTCACAGACGCTTGTTCACTTGCTGGGTACCTATGATAGGATTGCAGATAGGCACCATCAGTGCCACCTATGGTTCCCATCCTGTGGCCACTCCTTATGAAATTGATAATGCTTGTGAGTCACATTGCTTAGTGATTAAAAATACGCCCAATACAAACTGGTAACCTCTCCCACTCTCCACCTCAGGATCATGGGAGAGGAGAATATAGTACTGACTAAAAAAGGTTGAGGAAATCATAAGTCTGCTCCTCCCAGCCAATTGGGGACAAGGAGGGAGGAGCCTTAGGAAAGCCTATGCTGTAGTGGTGGACAGCTATGGTCTAAAATAGGTCCAATGAGAGCGCAAACAGAAAGGAAAAGGGGCAGAACAAAGATTAAAGATGGACAGATGAATGGAAAAGATTGTTAATAGGAAAGATGGGGAATAGAATAAAGATAAGAGGAAACTGATGAGGAAGGAGCTCGAAAGGTGGAAAGACTACTAATAAAGTTCACCTGGTTTGGGCATATTGCATCCAATTGCCAATAGAAGAGCACAATATAAACAAACACCCCATAGAAAACAGACACAGAAAGGTGTGAAGGTGTTGTTTAATAAATTAAATGCAGGGTGTTAAGGCAACATTAAGGGACTGTTCCCACTTAGTGCGAATTCGTAATGTGAATATTTGCATTGAAACTAACCAATGCATGTCAATGGAGTCATTTCCATTCAATGTGAATTGACCATTGCAGTGCAATGCAGAAAAAAATATGCATTGCATGCTATAGATTTCAGCAGCATGTATCCGTTTCTCATACAATAATTGATAGCCACACCTGGATTTCTGTGTTAACTTTTTTGGAAACAATGTGGAAAATCGGAATCCAGAAAAACAGATGCAGAATGCAACATGCTAGTGGAAATAGTATCCAAATGTATAACCCTGAATCCATCTGTACTATGGCCCATTTATAGTGGGAAAAGTGTGGTGGCGCATGTGTTTATCTTCATTGCTGCCTTGATTCTCTGTTTGCTGCAAGCACATCCTGTACAGCTAGTGTCAAGCCGTACGGCACCCACCAGTGCGGTGAGTGTTTTTGTTTCCAGTTTCAGAGACTGTCAGTTGTACCCTGTTTGCACAGAGTGCCAAGTTACTCACCTCTTTTTCCCCCTCCTCTGATACTACAAATAAATCACACTAAATCCACCTACCCCCACCTACAGCTAACACTTTCACCTTGAACTTACCCCCGCCACCACTGTTTGGGCCACAATTCCTGCCACTATTGTTCCCCCGGTGTTGCACCAAAATTGTCCACTGAACACTGCTGTTAATATTGTGGCCACTGTTATTAACCACTTGAGGACCCACCCTTTACCCCCCCTTAACGACCAGCGCTGTTGTTGCTGATCTGTGCTGGGTGGGCTCTCCAGCCACCAGCACAGATCAGCGTGCAGGCAGAGCGACCAGATCGCCCCCTTTTTTTCCCCACTAGGGGGATGATGTGCTGGGGGGGTCTGATCGCTCCTGCCTGCGGGTGTTGCGGGGGGGGGCACCTCAAAGCCCCCCTCCGCGGCGAAATCCTCCCCCTCCCTCTCCTACCTGGCCCCCCCTGGAGATCCGGGCTGCACAGGACGCTATCCGTCCTGTGCAGCCAGTGACGGGACGTCCCCTGTCACATGGCGGCGATCCCCGGCCGCTGATTGGCCGGGGATCGCCGATCTGCCTTACGGCGCTGCTGCGCAGCAGCGCCGTACAAATGTAAACAAAGCGGATTATTTCCGCTTGTGTTTACATTTAGCCTGCGAGCCGCCATCGGCGGCCCGCAGGCTATTCACGGAGCCCCCCGCCGTGAATTGACAGGAAGCAGCCGCTCGCACGAGCGGCTGCTTCCTGATTAATCAGCCTGCAGCTGGCGACGCAGTACTGCGTCGCTGGTCCTGCAGCTGCCACTTTGCCGACGCGCGGTATGAGTGCGCGGTCGGCAAGTGGTTAATATTGTGGTCTATACAGCACCCAATTCTCCCACTTTCATATCTCAGATCCCCTACCCTCTTTATATAAAACTTAAAATAAATAAAAAGTTAACTCTACATTAGCCTATTGGGATAAATGATTGTGGAACATTCCATGTTTATTTTTTTCTTGCCCAGTTTTCAGAATTTAGACTACAACATAACCAGCTGGGCGGTATGGACGAGCTCAGCTCGTCCAGTACCGCCGGAGCCTGCCGCTCAGGCCCTGCTGGGCCGATTTGCGCCAAATAAAGTGCAGCACACGCAGCCGGCACTTTGCCAGCCGCGTGTGCTGCCCGATCGCCGCCGCTCTGCGGCGATTCGCCGCGAGCAGCGGCGAAAGAGGGTCCCCCCAGCCGCCTGAGCCCTGCGCAGCCGGTACAAAAAGTTCCGGCCAGCGCTAAGGGCTGGATCGGAGGCGTCTGACGTCAGGACGTCGGCTGACGTCCATGACGTCACTCCGCTCGTCGCTATGGCGACGGTGTAAGCAAAACAAGGAAGGCCGCTCATTGCGGCCTTCCTTGTTTATTCTGGGCGCCGGAGGCGATCGGAAGAACGCCTCCGGAGCGCCCTCTAGTGGGCTTTCATGCAGCCAACTTTCAGTTGGCTGCATGAAATAGTTTTTTTTTAATTTAAAAAAAACCCTCCCGCAGCCTCCCTGGCGATCTTATCAGAACGCCAGGGTGGTTAAATTCCTTTTCCTTTGATGTAGTTTCCATAAACATACTGTATTATGTTATGTGCACACGTAAAGCAAAGATTTACACAGGGCAACGTTTGCTTATTTTGGTATTCTAAACAAGACATCTAAAGGGGATTTAACAGCATTCATGGCTATGAAATATATTTGTAAAAATCGTGTGGATACAGAAATTACTACCTTCATAAATTAGTTTTGTGGGCAACATAAGTTATCATATGAACTATACAACAATTATCACCAGGCTAAATACACTTCATGTTCCCACGCAAGCTGACCTCACATAACAAGCTGTTCCTATAATTGCTACAGGAGTACATAGGCTCTTAAGAATAAAATTGCTACATTCATGTTTAACCTTAAACCCTACTTTGTTAAATAATGATGTGGGTACTGTATGTGTTGGCAAAATGAGCACAGGATAATTCTCAAATAACCATTGTTATTCAAAAAGTGCTAACATTGGTATGCAAAATAAAGTGGACCTGAACTCTTGCACAAGACAGAAGGAAAACATAGAGAAATGCACCTTGTATGTATTTTGAGTGTTTGGCCTGTCTAGTTCCCCCTCATCCGACTTCTGTAGTGAGCAGAGAAGCAAGCTCCAGGCAATTTAGATTAGCTTGATTGCAGGTAATCTGATCTCTTTTCCCAGCTCCTACTCCCACCCTGTTGTCTTCCCCATGACCCTTACTTCTTTTCAGATTTTAGTGGTGTCTTTTAACAGCATGTCCCTGCCAAAAAGCACTGGAGAAGTCTGCAGTCCTGGTGAGAGGTCTTCCTTGTCTTTCTGCCATTTCTCCTCTCCCACCAGGCTCTCTGTCTTGTGCCTCTACCTCTTTCATATGTCCCCCTTTTCTGACTGTCCTTAGAGAAGCTCACAATCTAATCGTATCATAGTCTAATGTCCAACCATATTATTATTGTGTATTTATATAGGACTGAAATATTCTGCAGCACTGTATAGAGTGTCTGCACTCTATACAGTGCTGCAGAATATTTCAGTCCTATATAAATACACAGTAATAATACGGTAGGACATTAGACTATGACTATGGTACGATTAAATTGTTTCATAATGGTTAGCGCCGTCCACATCCTGACAACTTATTTTCTCCCCAAATCCCCCAAAATTTGCAGCGACATGCTTGGCGCCCCAACCTATCAAAGCTGTTCTAGCAGCTGTGTTTACTGAGTCGCCAGAATCAGGAGACATGGTTACAGGAAGGTGAGAAGGCAGTTTAGATGGAATCACATTGGAGGTGGCGACCAGTATTCCACATTGGTCAGCTTAGCATCTCTATTGCTGCCAAACAGGCTATCTGGGAACTATTTAGCAACGCAGTGTAGCACACTGAAGAGATATCTTGCTATGTCAGCATTGGGACATGCTAGGATGCACTGCAGCATACAGTCAAGTTGAATGGAGTTGTGCTCCACTGCATGTTGCGGTGGCTAATAGGGATGCTCATTCAGGGATTCTGTAGAATTGATATTTCTGTTTGGAAATCCACATTTCCAAATGGAAAAACAGAATTTAGAAATCGGAATTCCGCGGAAATCCAATGTACCCCAACTCTGTAATTTTAGCCCAATCACAGAACTTGGAAGCATTGGGCCAATCAGAGAATGCAGAATTTTCCTGCAAAATTTTTATTGTAGACCAATCACAAGTATTTTTGTTTTTCTGATTTTTTTTTATTTTTTGCATTTTCTGATGCAAAAAAAATGACTAATAAAATCGAAAAAACTGAAATCGGAAAATTGGAAATCTGAAAAATGGAAAACTGAAAATTGAAAACAATGGATAATTGGTGTCTCTATGGAAATTGACTTTTCCAACCATCCTTAGTGGCTGGAGGCATTAATGATCTGTGTGCGCCATTTAGCACTGCAGCATATAGAAATGAGCCATACCTACCATTATTTGCAGAATATAGAAATGAGCCATACCTACCGTTATTTGCAGCATATAGAAATGAGCCATACCTACCGTTATTTGCAGCATATAGAAATGAGCCATACCTACCGTTATTTGCAGCATATAGAAATGAGCCATACCTACCGTTATTTGCAGCATAAAGAAATGAGCCATACCTACCGTTATTTGCAGCATATAAAAATGAGCCATACCTACCGTTATTTGCAGCAAAAAGAAATGAGCCATACCTACCGTTATTTGCAGCATATAGAAATGAGCCATACCTACCGTTATTTGCAGCATATAGAAATGAGCCATACCTACCGTTATTTGCAGCATATAGAAATGAGCCATACCTACCGTTATTTGCAGCATATAGAAATGAGCCATACCTACCGTTATTTGCAGCATATAGAAATGAGCCATACCTACCGTTATTTGCAGCATATAGAAATGAGCCATACCTACCGTTATTTGCAGCATAAAGAAATGAGCCATACCTACCGTTATTTGCAGCATATAAAAATGAGCCATACCTACCGTTATTTGCAGCATATAGAAATGAGCCATACCTACCGTTATTTGCAGCATATAGAAATGAGCCATACCTACCGTTATTTGCAGCATATAGAAATGAGCCATACCTACCGTTATTTGCAGCATAAAGAAATGAGCCATACCTACCGTTATTTGCAGCATATAAAAATGAGCCATACCTACCGTTATTTGCAGCATAAAGAAATGAGCCATACCTACCGTTATTTGCAGCATAAAGAAATGAGCCATACCTACCGTTATTTGCAGCATAAAGAAATGAGCCATACCTACCGTTATTTGCAGCATATAGAAATGAGCCATACCTACCGTTATTTGCAGCATAAAGAAATGAGCCATACCTACCGTTATTTGCAGCATAAAGAAATGAGCCATACCTACCGTTATTTGCAGCATATAGAAATGAGCCATACCTACCGTTATTTGCAGCATAAAGAAATGAGCCATACCTACCGTTATTTGCAGCATAAAGAAATGAGCCATACCTACCGTTATTTGCAGCATATAGAAATGAGCCATACCTACCGTTATTTGCAGCATAAAGAAATGAGCCATACCTACCGTTATTTGCAGCATATAGAAATGAGCCATACCTACCGTTATTTGCAGCATATAGAAATGAGCCATAACTGCCTTTATTCAGAGCTGTAACTATAGTGAGGGCATTTCACCTCTGTCCAGCACTTATAAATACATTCCTATGTCTGTCACTACGTGTTTCAAATATGATATGTAATTAGCTATTGTAGTTCTAGTACAAATTCGTTTAGGTGAAAGCATTACTGTCAGCAATACTTATACTGTATGTGCAGAAAGAATAACTTGTATTATAAAGTGGTTGTCACGTTCACTAATATTAAAGGACATCCGAGGTGAAAATAAACTGATGAGAAAAACAATTGTATCTATCCTACTTCTTCTAAAAATGACTTATTTAAATATCCCACGGTTTTATTTTATAGTTAAATCTAGTTTTTAAGTTTTTACTGTTTCATTGTCTCTACTCAATGACACCTTCATTGAAGTATGCCAGAGCTCAAATCTATTAATTATTGACCCTTTTTATCTATTTTCTGCTCTCAGAAGCCATTTACTGACAGGAAAGTGTTTTATGGCTGTAATTACTTATCAGTGAGGGTTATGCTATAGTCTGACCCAGTACCGGCCCGGGCAAAAACTCTCACTTACATACCTGATGTTTAACTCTTTCAGGCAGAGAAAGAAAAACAGGTACCCAGCCTAGTTATTAGTGTGCTTGGTACTGTACATAGACATTTCTATCTCATCATGTCACATGTCAAGCATGCAGTATTTACTTAATATATACTGCCTTCATTATTTAGCAATGCACTCTTCTCACAATTATGCATATTTTTGTTTCAGTCTAAAAATAGTTTTGAAAGTAATACAGCTCCAGCACTGGATATAAATGATAAACAATGTACAATGAAAGCAGATACTAACCACAGCACACTGGAACCATTTGCCTCCGAGCTATTTTAATGATTGTCGTAATAACCTTTATGTGTTCCCGTAGTGTCTGCTGTGTACCTGTGACCAAGACAAAATCAATGGCAATGGATCTACACGTTTAATCCTATTGTGCATCCCCAAAGATATTATTTCAAATATAAAGTTTGTTAAGGTTTAAATGAACCTGAACTTCGTATCCCGGAGGAGGTTCTTCTTTCACAGCACAAAGTGCAGCCACTGCATTGCTTAGTATAGTCAGTATGCCTTGACAATCTAAAAAGAGAGCTCATATTAACACATCTGATGTGATTGCTTATGTCAGTCAATACAGCTGAACTTTAACATGCTGTAGATCCGACAAGTGGGAGCTTCAATATCCTTTCCAGTGGATGTGTCTCAAGACGTGACAGGCCTTGTCATCAGGGAGATCTATACACAAGAAAAACCTTCACAATTAAAATGATGATACATGTATGCCTCTATAAGGTACTATGTGAACATACCCAGAAGAGTAGAACATTTGCAAGTAACATTTTTCACCATTTCAGATTTTGTATTCTTGATGAATAGCCTACAGTGATATTTGATGCAATATTAATGAAAGGCATATGGTGCGGTAGTAAATGTAGAAATCAAATCTGTCACCTTAGATGGCTTTTCATTTCTGACTGCCCCGAGACTTTAGTGGCTGTGCCTCGCTATTCTTATGACAAGAATTGGGAAGACATGTGTTTTGGTCACAACAGGATTCTGTGAGCAGCCGTTATCAATACAGGGATAAAAAAAAGTACAGAATCGGTGACCAGGCTGACCACTAGAGTCTGTAATCTGTCGTGATTCTACAGATTGGGGAAAACTCTGAAACCTGCACAAGTCATGGGAAAAAAAATCTCTTTCAGAAAAGTGCAAATACCTGGCAGGTGACTCATCAATAACTGTGAACACACTATCCATATGGTAACAGTAGAAAACCACGTGTGGGCATTGGGCAATAAAGGATGGAGGCCCAATCATCTATTTAGTGATTATCCTTTTTTAACGTTTTAGGACTGGAGCTTTTGTACTTTTTAAGGAACAGAGGTTTTTATTTTTACACTCCCTGATCACTGTGATTAGCTCACAGTGATCAGGAACTCAGAAGCCAATGAAAACGGACACTGGCCGAGGAGCTCAGCTGTCTGTAGGCAACTGAGTTTCAAGCTGGCAGGGGCACATCATTGTGTCCCTTGCTTTGGATCATGCGGCATTAAAACTACACTGCATCATGCTTAAGCAGCCACAAGTGCGGCATAGTTTTAGCTACACGCGGTCCGGAACTGATTAATGATCCGTTGCAGTATTATTAAGTGATAGAGTCAAGTATGAGTTTTTGGGTTGAATGCCCTTTCTCAATTGCTCCCCCAAATACTGCATTGACCTGTAGTTCTACCTGGGAACTAATAGTCACTGTTACCATAAGCTAGTGTTTTTAGCATTCCCACCAGCAAAACAGGGAGACTTTCCACTGGAGATTTGGGAATCCAGAACTGTAATTTCTATGGCCATAGGTAACTATTGATATTTTTGAAAATTAGAAAGGTTAGGTTTAGGCAAAGTCAGTGTTAAGGTTTTAAATAAATTGAATTAAAAATACATAGACATTCAGATTGCATTCTGATGAGAGCACTCCCTAGGGAGATAGTGATAACGCATTGAGCTGCATGGTGTCTGGGGCGTTGGATGTCTTGCGGTGCCGCTGGCCATGGTGATCCGTTCCAGTCTCTCACCTAGTTTATTTGAAAAGACTCAACTCTCCATAGGAGTAAGTGTAATCTGTATGTGTGTACATTTTTAAATAAATGTTATCATGCTAGAGCAGACATATTCCTCGTGTTTTGCGTTCAGCTTAAGGCTAGCCTATGATTTGTGTCAAAAAACGAAGAAGCTAAAACATGGGATTTTTGATAGTATTCTTGACACGGAAAGCATATAGTATATTAACCAAACAAGACAGCACAAACCAGCAATCCACTGCGTTTGACCTAGGCTGGTGACAGCGTGTTCAAACCGTCATAAGTGTCAGACGTCGTTGTGTTGCTGTCATGGTGGCCAGTATGCTATAATTCTTGTGTGACTGCCAGACCATGCTTTTATTGTACTGATATAATGCACATTTTGATGTCACAAATGGGCCTCTAGGGAGACAGCTGTTGCCTGTGAAACATACATCAGGCTTTATCTGACGATGTGGATGCGTTTCTAGCATCATAATTATGTTTTTGAAGCAATATTCATACGTATCATGCTTTTTACAGTGACACAGTACTTTGTGTGGTTATAATACTGTCCAAAAAAGTATGGTTTATTTTTTTATTTTTTTTATTTTTTTTGAAGTGCTGATCAAGTTTATACAGGAAAACTGTATACTACAAAATAATATATTTACATGTAGTATCCTAATGCAAGGCTATATTCTTGGTTAAGGTTAGAGTAAAGATTTGAGTTAGGTTAGGATTAACAAGTCTGAAATGAAGCTAAAATGCTCGGATTAGGTAATTAAAAGGAAAAGGTGGAAGGAAAGTTACATAAAGTGTTGCTGCATTGGAAGTCAAATAGGAAAAACATTTGTAAGATCGGCCTGTTCGTTTTTAGGAAACGTACTCTCCACCTGGGAAATCTTGCCTATTTTTACTAGTGCATAGAGTGGTACAGCTCACGTGTTGGTATTCAAAGGGAACCTAAAGTGAGGTTTTCATATTTATTTCCTTTTAACCGGTTCAGCACCGCAGTGCCGAAAATCTCATGCATCCGAGCAACGTTCACCTCCCATTCATTTGCCTATAACTTTATTGCTACTTATCACAATGAATTGATCTATATCTTGTTTTTTCCGCCACTAATTAGGCTTTCTTTGGGTAGTACATTTTGCTAAGAATTATTTTTTTCTAAATCCATTTTAACAGGAAGACTAAGAAAGAAATGAAAAAAATTCATTATTTCTCAGTTTTTGGCCATTATAGTTTGAAATTAATATACGCTACCATAATTAAAACTCATGTATTTTATTTGCCCATTTGTCCCGGTTATTACACCATTTAAATGATGTCCCTATCACAATTTATGGTGCCGATATTTCATTTAGAAATAAAGGTGCATTTTTTCAATTTGCGTCCATCACTATTTATAAGCTTATCATTTTAAATAATATAATAACATATTCTCTTGGCATGCATATTTAAAAAGTTCAGACCCTTGGGTAACTATTTGTTATTTTTTTTTTTTTTTTTTTTCAACAATAAAGCTTTTATTGATTCAACAAAAAAAGTACAAACAGCGTTTATATTTGTATTCAAGTATAAAATACATATTTTAGATTACGGTATCAGTCAGAACTAAGGTGCTTAGGCTTTTGTTTCTATAAGGCAATGAAAACAGTATCACATATCTTAATTTAGCTCAATAGGATATCATGTCCCTGTGGATCAATAACCAAAAGTCCAGTGATTCGTGACCTATGGGAGGTCTTAGAATGTCCTTAGGTGCTATGAGAAAGAAAAGGGATTAGATTTACAGGTACAGTAGACTAATTTGAGAAGATAACCATCTTACACCATCTTATCCTCCCAAGGTGACCATACTCTGTCGAACCGGTCCCCCTCATCGTATAGAGAAGCTGTTATTTTCTCCATCCAATAGTATTCGTTTAATTTATGTTTTAGAGCCGTTCTACTCAACGTAGGGGATTTCCATTCTTTAGCGATTATAGCTTTGGCTGCATTACAGAAATGGGTAAGTAGTTTGTTGCTATGAGTCGGGAGGAGAGGATCAGCACGACAGAACAGGGCCACCCACGGGTCCAGGGCAATTTCTGTTCCTATAACTGTAGATGCCATGTGGAAACATATATTCCAGAAATTTTGTACTATGGTACAGGACCACCAGCAATGTACATGGTCTGCTTGCTCTGCACAGCCTCTAAAACATAAACCTGAAGTGGAAAGGCCCCTTTTGAGTAAGAGTGAGGGTGATCTATACCAATCATACAGAATCTTGTATCCTCTTTCCCTCACAAGGCTATTCCTAGATGACTTGGCAAGGTTTAGAAAAATATTTTCCCAATCCTCCAGGGACCATACCTTCTGAAGTCTCTCTTGCCACTTTACCATGGCCGGGGAGATTTCTTCCAAATGTTGGTACCAACCCTCATGATAAAATAAAGATATCATACCTGGTGTGTGCTTATAGTTATGAAACTCTTTGCTGATAGGGTGGGGGGTGGCTTCAATACCTTCCACTGCACAGCTCTGGGTAAAATGCCTAATTTGGAGGTATCTAAAAAAGTCTTTGGACTGCAGATTGTATTTAGTTTGTATTTCAGGCCAAGGAGCTATCACTCCATCTGGAGCTATATCTTTTAATCTGAGGGGGCCTAAGTGGAGCCAATTTGTCCAGGGTTGGATTTCTAGTCCTGGAGGAAAGTCTAAATTTAGGAGAATGGACTCTTCAAGGGAGTGTCTGTTAAGGAGCCCCAATCTATGGTATTGTCTCTTCCAAATAAATAGGGATTCCTGTATGACAGCTATAGGTCTTACTTTGTCTAGGACCGACCTCTTAGTCCAGAGCAATGATGATAGAGGGAAGGGATGTGATAAGGCTGCTTCGAGATCTACCCACCTAATTGTACCCCGAGGGGCTGACCATTGTGTCAGCTGAGCTATCCTGGAGGCGTAATAATAATTGAGTAACATAGGGGCGCCTAGTCCCCCTTGATTTTTACCCCTAGCTAAAAATTTGTAGCTTATCCTGGGAGTTTTACCTGCCCAGATAAATTTTGTAAAATGTGAGTTTTTTAATATCTGGGAGGGAAATTCTAATAGGGAGGGCTCTGAAAAGGTAGAGGATTTTGGGTAAAGCTGTCATCTTAAGTGCATTTATGCGACCAGTGAGAGAGATGTTAAAATGGTTCCATTCGTTAAGTAGACTATGCAGTTTGTTTATGATGGGAGTGTAATTAGCTGCATAGAGTTGCGCAATGGAAGGTGTGAGGATTATACCTAAGTATTTCAGCCCCTTACTTTGTATTTTGGGTAACTATTTGTTATTGTTGTTTTTTTTTTTTTTTTTTTTTTTTTAAATAAAAAATGTATGTGGGTAATTTTTGGTGTGGGAGGGAAACTGCTAATTTTAAATGTAAAATAGTATTTTTTTTTATTAAAAATGTATGTGGGTGCAGTTTACTATTTGGCCACACGATGGCCACAGTGAAAAAAGTCCTGGATGCGAACGATCTCGCATCTAGGAACTAAAATGCTGAGCAGAAGTTTCCTGGGGGCAGAAATATCGCGCTCTCTGGATAGAAAGCGTCGGTATTTCTGCGGGGAAGTTAGATCTGTGAATGGGAATTATATTCCCATTCACTGATCGGGGGGCTAGCGGCGGGCGGCGGGAGAGCGCGCGGGGGCGCGCCCAATTGCGCGCACCAGCCAGGGGCAGCAGCAGTGCCTATCTGGACGAGGAAGCTCGTCCAGATAGGCCGAACTGGTTAAACAATACCAGTTGCCTGGCTGTCCTGCTGATCTCTTTGGCTGCAGTAGTGTCTAAATCACACACTTGAAACAGGCATGCAGCTAATCCAGTCAGACTTTAGTCAAAACACCGGATCTTCATGCTTGTTCAGTGTCTATGGCTAAAAGTATTTAAGGCAAATGATCAGCAGGACACCCAGGCAATATGCTTTGTTTAAAAGGAAATAAATATGGCAACCTCTATGTCCCTTGTGCCTTAGGTTCCCTTCAAACTGAGGGGAAGATATGGACAAACAAACTTTCAGTGACAACAAAGTATGTTTAAGTGATAAAGCAATTTATGATCAAAGGAAAACATGTGTTAAAAAAGTATTAACCGAAATAACTTAAGGGATACTATGAATTAATTCTTTGTGGGATTTTAATTTAAGGGTGGTCTGAAGATTAAGATTATGACCAGGTGGTGTTATGTATGATTTAACATAAGTTTTAGACCACAGGGGGAGATTAGGATTAGGCATAGGTACTGGAGGTTACATATGAATCAGGGGAGATATCAAGTCTCAAAGACTCCACACTGGGAGAGCTCTGTCATGTCAAAATGCTGTGTCCAAAATGGATGGGCACTCAATTACATCACTATACTAAGTTACGCATTTGTACCAAGTTACAAATGCAGATCATCTACAAATGCTGATTTGTTGCTGTAACACCAGCAGTCATCAAAATCCTCCACATACCCAAGGAGTTTTGAATCAGGTTGATACCATTTATTGGCTAACTTAAAGAGACTCTGAAGCGAGAATAAATCTCGCTTCAGAGCTTATATTCAGCAGGGGCATGTGTGCCCCTGCTAAAACGCCGCTATCCAGCAGCTAAACGGGGGTCCCTTACCTCCCAAATCCCCTCATGGAGTCCCGGGGATCTCTTCCACATAGAGGCAGGGCTAACCGCCACAGCCCTGCCTCACGCGCGTCTATCAGCGCGTATCTCTGCCTCTGCCCCGCCCCTCTCAGTCTTCCTTCGCTGAGAGGGGCGGGGGAGAGGCGGCGATGCGCTGCTGATAGACGGCGCTGAGAGGCAGGGCTGCAGCCGTTAGCCCTGCCTCAACAGCAGCAAAATCTACGACAAAGTTGGTTGCGGATTTTGCAGGGGGGATTTGGGAGGTAAGGGACCCCCGTTTAGCCGCGGGATAGCGGCGTTTTAGCAGGGGCACACATGCCCCTGCTGAATATAAGCTCTGAAGTGAGATTTATTCTCGCTTCAGTGTCTCTTTAATGGTAAATAAAAAGTACGCTTTTGGCTAATAATTCCTTCTTCAGACTTAGTTCCTGAATATTAACAGGATGTTAAAGTGGACCCAAATTAAAAATACAAGATTTCAGAAATAAAATCTATTTTCTAAATTATAATAATAAATAGCAGTCTTTTTTCATCTGCATGATGACAAATATCAAATATTTTACGTTTATTGGAGAAACCCCTCCCTTCCTTTCATATTGCCGGGATTTTTCCGGCAAACTGGTGGAGTAGATGGTGTCTGGCAATGGAGGAATTGCTAATGGCTGCCCCCAGTATAACCCTAGCTATGAAAAGAGAAGGGTAAAAAAGCATGCACTGAAATGATCATAGGCTTGAAGGAGTGTTTATTTATCTTTGTATGTGTCAGAGTGGTGCAACTAAATATTTTTAATTAAAAAAATGTTTGGTTTGGGTCTGCTTTAAAGGGAACCTCAACTGAGAGGGAAATGGATGTTTTCTTTTAAACAATGCCAGTTGCCTTGTTCTCCTGCTGATGTCCTTGGCGGCAGTAGTAGCTAAATCACAGACCTGAAACGAGCATGCAGCTAATCCAGTCTGACTTCAGTCAGAGCACCTGATCTGCATGCATGTTCAGGGGCTGTGGCTAAAAGTATTAGAGAAACAGGATCAGCAGGATAGTCAGGCAACTGGTATTTTTTTTAAAGGAAAAATCCTTATCCTTCTCAGTTTAGGTTCCCTTTAAAACACACAGCTTATATACACAGGACATTCAAAGGAGAAACATTATTTTGCAAGCATAAATAAATATCATTAGATTCCTTAATTACAACTACAGGAGAGTCTCAGAGGGATGCTAGCTAATTTATGACAAATAGATAAGACCATTTGTTAGCTAAAACATCACATACCACAGACTCGTACAAAAAAAGTGTAAAGGTGCCCATACATGGTACAATTTTTCATTTTTTTCAATTAGATAATTTAGTTTGATTATTCCGTTAGATTGAATATAACGATTCTGACATATCTAATTGGATTTTTATAGAAAAAATGGCATAATCATTCTTTTTTCTTGATAAAAAAAGATTCTTTTTTAACTTTTATTTGATTCAATCATGTTGGTCGTGTATGGGTACCATTGTGTTTGCAGCAGGTATCACTGCAATTGTTTTATATTTAACTATTAGCCGACCACGTCACGCCGATGGGAGTAACCGCGGCGGCAGCCCCAGGACTGCCTAACGCTGATTGGCGTAAAGTCCTGGGGATCTGTTTTGCAAGAGATTGCACGCAGGCTGCGCGCGCATCTCCTGCTTGGTGGGCGGAGCGGAGCTCTGCCTTCAGTCTCCGAGCCGCTCAGGAGACTGTTATATGACGAAACCGCAGTCTAATTACCCATACAGCGCTGCGATCTGTGTCACACGGCTGTCCCCTCCTGAGGCAGAGAGGTGATCACGGGGAGTGGCTGGGAGGGAGGGGGGTTTACAATAGTAAAAAAGAAAAAAAACCTTTTTTAATAAAAAAAAACACACAAACAAACAAAAATAAACAAACATATGAGTGGCGATCAGACCCCACCAACAGAGAGCTCTGTTGGTGGGGAGAAAAGGGGGGGAATCATTTGTGTGCTGTGTTGTGTGGCCCTGCAGCTTGGCCTTAAAGCTGCAGTGGCCAATTTAATGAAAAATGGCCTGGTCTTTAGGGGTGGTTTAACACTACGGTCCTGTAAAAATCTTGCGCTGTGTGCTGGACATCCATAATGTAGCCTTACCAATGTATTGTGATGCTGGTCGGTCTCTGATCAAACATAGTAGCATAAATGGCCGTACTCTCACAGCAGTATAAATATAACGTGTTTTAAAATGCCATCATTATTTTTGAACTTTACAGTATGACAGTAATTATTATTCCATAATTATTATTTCATATGAGCAGTAGTGTCATGCGGTAATGCACACATTCCATGTAGAAAAAAGCTTTACCTAATTAAACCTTCTTGCAGTCTGGGAAATAACAAGGCAACTGCTGCAGCAGTTTTGTAAAATCACACTATACATGTATATTTAATAGGAGGCAGAGGCACAAACGTTATGCAATTTATGTTATTACATCCATTGTTTCAAAGGTAAACTCTGAGGTTTGTGTAATTTCTGGCAACTGTTGTTGATCACTCAAATCATTATACGCAAGTGCCTGCTGCTTATTACCAACAGCTCATTTTGTACTGAAGTATCTTTATACTGTAACATTTAAAGCATATTTAAATGCGCAATTAAATAGCAGCATGCATGCATTAAGAGGTGTTAACATCCACACTCTGATCCGTTGTTTTATGTTATTATACAGTAATGTTATACCATTATGCTTGTTACATCACTTCTTTCATTAGCATTATATTCTGTCAGTGTTTTACATAGAGAATGCAGTAAAAAATATCAAGCCACTGGCATAACCTCCTAGTGACTGTTTTATTCATACCTGGCCTTAGTGACAAGGTCATTGCGCGGTGCTGAGAGGCTTGCTGTGTGTGCAGTCACTGTAGAGGACAGCATTCATGTGTAATCTGTTGGAACCTGCCGCTTTCTTGTACCTAAAACTAAAGTGCATGTAGCATAGACCCATATTTCATCATAAGACAGTGCTCAAAGGGGCAGACCGGATTATCCATCACATATATTATAACACCAATACACGCTCAATGTACATTTTGCCTAAAACGTATTAAAATAATATTTCTACATTGCATAGATGGTGGAACTTTGCAAAACGGTTTATTTATTTATGTATATTTGTTTTTAAAGCAGAAAGAAGAGATGACCATTTTGCTTTGAAAAGTAGCTTTTTTTGCTATAATTGTATATGTTCACTGGCGGCACAGTGGCATAGTGATTAGCACTCTCACCTTGCAGCAGTGGTTTCTCGGTTCAGATCCCAGCAAGAGCACTATCTACACGGATACCATAAGTTAATTGGCTTCCCCCTAAATTATATAGACAGATGATACATACAGAGACAGATGACTATGGTAGGGATTCGATTGTGAGCCCCTCTGAGGGACAGTTTACTGACAAGACTATATACTGCACTTCTGAAAGATGTCGGCACTATATAAATACTAAGGGCCCGTTTCCACTAGAGCGAATCTGCATGCGTTTTCTGCATGCACATTCGCATAACCAATACAAGTGAATGGGGCTGTTTCCACTTGTCAGGAATTCTGTGCGGTCTGCTGTGCAGAAAAAAATCTGCACAGCAGAGCCGTCAGAATTCGCATGCCGCACACCCGCACGCGAATCGCCGGTAATGTAATTTAATATGAAAACCGCAAGCGTTTTTGTGTTGCGGTTTTCCATGTGTTTTCGTGTGCATTATCGCTCAAAACCCATGTCAATGCTTACCGGCATTGACATGGTTAAAATCGCGTAGCGCAAACCGCGAGCGATTCCGCGTGAAAATCCGCATGGAAACGCGAACGAATCCACACCTGCATGCAGATTGGTTGACACGTTTTCCGTGACAGAATCGCAACACACAATTGGAAACGGGCCCTAAGTAATAATAATGAAAATAATAATCTGCGCTCCATGGCGATGTTACATTACGTTATTTGGGTTGAAAAAAGACATATATGTCCTCAAGTTTAACCAGAGAATAAAGTACAACACAAACCTGCTCCCTAAAATATCCCTGTTGATCCAGAGGAAGGCGAAAAATCCTTACAAGGCATCTTCCAATTAGCCCCAAAAGGGAAAAAAAATAATTTCCGACTCCAGTCAGCAATCAGATAAATTACCTGGATCAACACCCCCTAGTTACCTAGTAATTATAGCCATGGATGTCTTTCAATGCAAGGAAAGCATCTAAGCCCCCCTAAATGCAGGTATAGAGTTTGCCATAACTACTTCCTGTGGCAATGCATTCCACATTTTAATCACTCTTACTGTAAAGGACCCTTACCTAAATATTAATATTGAAGCCTTACTGGTTTCTTTGTGATGTATAGGAACTGACCTTCAACACTATAAATGCCAATTTGTCTGTCTTGTAAATGCCACCAGATTAAAGGTACATTTTATGAATTGATGGTACCTGAAGACTTTGATTGATCATAGCAGTGTCCAAGAGCTGTGCTTTATTTGCCAGTAGAAGCATTTGTAAAAAGCTTTATCTTTAGTTCTGTCTATAAATTGCTGTTGGGGAAAACAAATAAAAAGCTTGTGTGGGGTAGGAATATTCTACCCAGTAAATATTGCATGGGAAAAAAATCTGTAAAGAGGAGCTGTTAGGTATAGGGTCTCAGAGAAAAAAAAAACACATATATCAGTAGCTAAATATTGGCTGTACTTACATTACATATGCATTTCACTGTCCACGTTTGGATGTCACAGAATTTTTATATAGTATTTGCAGAGATTGATGCTCCTGACAGTTCATGGCAGGTTCCATCTTTGACTTTCTTGTATGAAGCCAATTGTGATGTAATATCCTCCCTTACCCTGCTTCCTGATTGATGATTCTTTAGCCCTCTCATGTTCCAGCCCTCAGACACTCTCACCAGTCTCTGGTCTTACCGGCATATTGTCTGTCACTCAGCTCAGAGGGGGTGGTGACATGGGGGGGGGCGGCGATCGTGCTGTCAGTGTGTGGGAGGGGTGCGGGTGATCGTCCCGGGGAGGCTGTCAGATGTACAGAGGCGAGCTGTTTTAGTTCTATACTGGGAAGTCCGGATCTTTTCAATGATTCAGATGATTTGAATCGGATCATTGAAAAGATCCGGATCTTTGAACCGAATCTTTGAATCATTTGCAGCAGAGTGAGAGGTGCAGGAGAATGAGGGCACATTGAGGGTGCTAATGGAGGAGGGAGAGATGCAGCAGGAAGATTGTGCTTGTGCACAGAAGCTGCAGTTCCTGTTTCTTCCAGACATCCACTGTGAACCGAATCTCCAGTGATTCGACTCACAAAAAAG
This sequence comes from Hyperolius riggenbachi, assembly GCF_040937935.1. Taxonomy (NCBI): domain Eukaryota; kingdom Metazoa; phylum Chordata; class Amphibia; order Anura; family Hyperoliidae; genus Hyperolius; species Hyperolius riggenbachi. The sequence goes on from NC_090646.1 coordinate 245,238,000, forward strand.
ATCCGGATCAAAGATCTGAATCGTTCATGAACCTGACAACACTACAGTGCAGTGAATATTAATTAGCCATGTGGCAGTATTAATTTAAATAAGAGGAAAGCGGCCCATTACATAAGCACCAACCAGCTAGTGGTAAGTATAAAGTCACAAAAAGTCTTTATTTGTACACACATAATGAAGTCACAACATATAGTCCATATGAGGTATACAAAACATTTCATCATAATATAATATACCTATATGCTTATACCAATGCAAGGATAAAAACATTTAAAAACACATAGTTGAACAGCCAAGCCATCTGGTCACTATTGCACACCCCCACAATGATAAGCCAATCAATTTATAAATCTAACTCCACTCAGGGTTTATAATCAAGCCCATGAAGTGAAGGAACCCGGGTTCAATCTAAAGTGCAGTGCATCAACAAAATAACAAACAGCATTTCATAAAATACATAGTGCAAATTGCAAAAATTCATGTGATAACATCCTAATGCTAATGAGAGCAGCCCATAGATGAAGTGTGCAGAGTGAATAATAGATAAAGGTGCTAGAAAAAAATAGTGATACTTAGACCGGGTCAGAATGAATTAATGGGAGCGCATGGTGGCGAGGCAGGCAGGAGTTCCCCTCAGGATAGGTCCCACTAGTTCTGCGGACCCCCGTCCGCTTTCTCAAGGAGAGGAGAGAGATGTAATGGGCCGCTTTCCTCTTATTTAAATTAATATATACATTGACCCTAGCACATCCAGCATCTATACATAGGAGTGCGGATACTTTCCCTTTTGTAGACTCCTGCAGTATACTCTAATGCTGTGCACTGTGAACAGCAAATTGATTTTTCAGTGCTGTGACTTGGGCTGCGTTAAGGATGCTGTAACGTGAGCCTGTAATGTCCCACTGTGAAAGCAGCCTTAAGGCGGGATAGGGAAATGAAGGGGAGGACCTCCCTGCACTCCCTGTGCAGTGGAGAGAAAAAAACTCTCCCAGCATGCTCCGCAGTATCTGTTATGCGGCCAGCTGCCTCCTTAGGAGCTTGGGGATAAAGAGGATTGCTATTCAGCCAACAACAAAGTAAGAGAGATTTTTAACTTCAGTATTGCCTTCCTATGGCTTCCTTCTAAATTGTTTAACACAAGAGAATAGAGGTTTAAATTAGCTTTTTTAGCCTAACAGTTACTCTTTAAATTATGGCCAGTGTTGAATGGAACAAAAAAATAGCAATAACATCAAACTTCCCGATTACACAATCAAACACATAGTCCTCCTATTGGAAAAGGTATTATCCACCGGGGTGGTAGGGAAATAGCAACAGATAGTATATGCTGATGTGTTTGCAAGCATAAGTGTTAGTTGCACATCCAGGCTAATCTGCAAAAGCAAGAAGCCCTGAAAGCAAGTGAGAATTGCACTAAAGCAAACAAATCCACAATAGCTGGTGGTAAACCTACTCCTTCACTTACCCAGAGCACAGTCCCAAGGAGGTGAGGTGGAGAAGCCTAATTTTGGTCTTGGTGTACCGGCTCCTGTAGTGGCTATTATTACTACTTATTACTAAAGGGATTGACAGACCCACTTAATAGTTTATCATAAAGCCAGGGCCTTTGTTCTTACACAGTGAAGATTGGATGTGAAATATGGCATAAAGAGTACTGGTGTTTCAGATTCAGGATGTGGGTGGTGGTGGTGGTAGTGGAGAGTGTAGTGAGGGGGGGAGGGGGGCACTTATAGTTTCACTAAAATCCACTTTCTTTATTTTCAAAAAGTACTGTGAGCCAGTCAGCTTTCTACTGGCAACACAGCTGGACAAAGACAATAGGGAGGAGGGCATGTACATGAGTATGCACACATATAGATTCAGATATGTTATGTATGATGTAATGGACATGGATGATGGCGTGACGCATTACCTATAACATCAAGGGCAGATGGAGGGTGGATATAGGTGGGGTCCCGTGAGGTAAGGTGGCCTATAAAGCCTAACTGGAATTGTGTCGTGCCATGAACTAAGTCCAATTCACTGTATGTTCACTTGCACAATTAATATTGACCTATGGAAAAATGTGAGGGGTAGAGGATAATAGAATAGCACCTATGGTAGCATAATGAGCAAGGATATAATATAGGGGGAGTTTTAGGACCATAGAAAGTCACTGGTTTCTAGTAAGATAATGAGTTCGCTTTTGGGACATATATATATACAGGGGGATAATTGTGCACATAACAAAAAGAGAAATGAGCACGTATGAGGGGGGAATATGGTTAGAAGGGGAAGGGATGAGTAATAGAATAAAACTATGTTATGATAGCGATGGATTAGAGGGCACTGTGTTAGATGGGATTGGAGCAAAAGGATTAGCACAACGCAAATGCACTTAAGAATAGCACTGTTTAGGCTAATATAGGATTAGCCTGTAGTAAGTTGAGCCAACACGTACCCGCTATGAGGTGGGAGGAGATGTGGAGCGTAAGCAGGAGGTTGCCAAGCAACCTCCAGAGGGAATACCGCGAGATTTGGAACCGCTCAGACAGAATTTGCATAGAGGAAAGCGTATAGCCGCTGACCAGCAAGCCCCTGATGAGTCATTCTGATGAAACCGGTAGGGCGTGGCTTCAAGCGTCAGACAGGAAGATGCTTGCTGAGCGGTAGTGAGGACGTCCTGGGGATTTTATGAAATGCGCATACTATTTTACCAAATGTGAGTGTAACTTTTAACCTTTTATGGAGAAATAAAAACGGTATTATGCTATGAGAGTCATATATTAGCCCTACAGGCATCGCATATTACGGCTGGCTGAAATCCCCATACTGACACCAAAAAGTGCTGATTGCTGGTCCATGTGAGGTCAGCAACATATCTGGTGAGCGGTTAGGGGTACTTGTTTGTCCGGTGGAAGTTGTAAGCACAGACATTGAGTGTGGAGGATGCTCACTTTTTAATGGGTGTATCCACTTCTACATCATGCAGAATTTAGAGAAACTGTGAGCTGTAACAGAATCACGCTATGTGCATTGGTTTTTTGTCTTTTTTCTGAGGTACACTTAAGGCAAAAGAATATAGGAGAGTTGTGAAGGGAACAATCGAAGTCGTGATATCTATGTGAATGATAGCTGGTCTGTGACGGGGCAGCATAAAGATCCGGTGAGCAGGAATTTCTCCCATAGTATATGGTGACGGTCGTAGCACGGGCGCATGTAGTGGTGAACACACATGGTGCAAAGGTGCACTCACTGTTGCATGTTTGGAGCACTTAGAAGCTACAGTTTTACGCTATGTTATGAACCCTTCTCTTTGAGGAACAAGTGGAACCGGGGTGAGGTGCCAGAGTGAGGAAAACAGTCCAGGAGGTCGCCTGAAATACGTATTTAGCTGATCTGTGACAAATAAGCCTCTACACATCGGTGAGAGTACCCATTTCTGCTAAAGAGTGGAGAAACTTGCAGACATCTTGTGGGGTTTATATGTGGATATATGACTGTGGGAAGTGAGCGCTGTACAGACAATTGTTGTAATACAGCTGGTAGCAAGAGGTTTTATTATCATTTTCTGTTATTACCTCTTGGTCACTCACCAGAGCGATGCACAGTCTCCTAGATGCACTGTCACTCACTACAGCAACCACATTTTAACTCTGCTTATGCTGCTAAAATCAAACATTCACATAAGGTTCCACTAAATGATGCCGGAAGTGTTCCATGGTTTATTACGTGTACAAAGAGTGCTGTTTTGTAACAAAGAACCTTGTGAAAATGTTCAATCAATGTATGCATCCAGTATTGCTTATTTTAATCAAGATGAATGCAGCTAAAGCTATCAGGTAAAATCAACGTGAATTTGTTAGTGTCACTTGGACATCGGACTGCAGTCCCCAAACTCATCAAGAGCACTTGTTCTCTTAAATTGATTAAGCAATTATCTTTAGGTAATGTAGCCTGCAATATTTTAATTTCAGTCTAAATAAACCGTATCCTTTTCATTGCCTTTTTCCAGCTTGACGTTGAAAAGATGAAATATGTATGCTTCTACTGGTTTTCCCTTCCTTGAAAAGGGTCAATAGTTTCCTAATGGAAGCAGTCAATAGCAATTTCTCTTAGCAAGCTCAAGAAAATTAGCATCAAATAGGACTGTGGAAGGGGCTTCATAAAGTACATGCTTGGACTTGTGGAGCTATCACTAGATGCCTCACTTGGTGCCTTTCCAAATACGTAATATAAAAGATGAACATATTTTGTTAAACTTAACATGGACCCATCTAATGGATTCTAATAAAACAGAAAGATTGTAAGTAAAACATGCAATTACATTTGTCTTATTTGTTTTTACAAGCTGATGTAACAATCATATCTGGCCTCTCAACAGCTCTTATGATTTTCATGGTGTTGTGTTACAATTTCTGGTTTCTAAAGGGATAGGGTCTAACTTTTCAAAATGTATACTTAATAATATGTTGAAATACTCTAAATATATACATTGATTTAGAGTACTGATTGGGATACAGCTCAAAGTGGACTTCTTAATATGAGTGTAACTAAATGTATATGGTATCAGCAAATAACAGTCTAGTTTAGTTTTTTTTTCTGTTCATCTGGTTTAAGCACCATTTTTAGCTCCCAGGGCACCCCAATAGCACATTAAATGCATGCCAACAATGTTTCTCATTATTAAAAAAAAAACTTCCATTTTATAATTTCTTTTTACATTTAAAGTTTAGCAGAGGTTTTTTTTACCCTTCTTCAGTTGGCCCGCCCTAAGGCAGAGGTTTCAGGCAGTTAAGGACTTAAGTAATTGTTTTATTGCACACATTACTAAGAAGTAAACAATACATGTCATCAACAGAGGGAGTAGGTAATTAGGACAACTGCTTCAAAGAGTTTATCCAGAGGGAAGGTGTGAAGATAGCATCTGTGACTTCTGTAAATAAGGAATAAATATAATCAGTTAATAAAAGTTGCTTGCTATTTCAGTGCTAACCAGAAGCATGCTGGGAGTGATATAATTAAAGACTGCAAGGATAACTGTCTAGTGTTTGGTAACCTTGGCAGTATATGCAGAATAGGAAGGTAAACTTATTATGTGCAGAAAGCGCATGTTAAGTTTACTGGGCATATGCAAAGTTGCTTGTTATACATCACTGTAAGTGTTGCATGTATTGAGGGAGCTATTCTATTTTCCTACCTTGCTAATTAAATTGTGTAATCCTGGTAATCTTACTTAACATGTGTTGTCTGAACACATGAAGCTTACCATCCTATTGTGCACATATCACCTTGTTGACAGACATAAAACTTTAGTTGTAAATGAGCCAGTTGCTATATTAATTTTAAATGGAAATTCCCATACAATGTGCCCATCACTTCAAATGGCATGTGCCAACTATGGAGAGAAACATGAAGAGCAGCAGGAGGCATCTCCCTGCAGAGAAATACAATTTATAAATCCAGCACTATTGATTCCTATTCCAGTATGCAGGCAGCAAAGAATGTGTTATGCCTGTATAGACATCACAATGTAACTGGAATACAGGTAGTCCCCGGTGAACGAACAAGATATGAACTGAAGGTTTGTTCTTAAAGTGAACCTCCAGACTAAAAATGGACTCAGCAGCACTGGAAAGGCCTGGTGTTTCTTTAACTGTTTCACAGCATCAGAACTTTGTTTCTCTTATACAAGCCTCATTTTTAGCTGCACAGAAAAAAACTGCCCGGGCATTTTTTCCCTAATGCTGTGCAAAGCATGATGGGATTTCTGATGATGTTGTTCTCGTTCTGCTGTTTTGGTGCAATTTTTTTTTTTTTACATTTTGAATTTGACATTTGAAGCCTAGCGTGTGCAGCTGGGAGGGGTAATCAGGACACAGAACAGTTGGAACTGTGTCTCCTGCTCCCTGTCACCTCCTTTCAACCAAAAAGATGGCTGCCCCCATGACAAAGATGGGAGCCCCCATGAATCACAAAGATTTGCCTGTTCTTTTAAAACGGGGTGGGTAAGAGATTATATTACCTATCTATTCTAATTAACATAACTAATGTAACTTAATGACAGTATGTTTGTTTAGGCTGAAGTTCCCCTTTAACCTGCATTCTTTTAAAAGTTAGAATGGATGTCTCTTTTCTGTTAAATATCAGGTGAGGGCAAGCTGGGGTATGTAGTCCCTCTGCAGTGGCACTGACAGTAGCCTAAAATAGCCCAATGTCAGAGAGCAGACTTTAATACTGACAGGAAATAACTGAACACTGTAAACAGTAAGCAGGTTGCAAGAGTGCTTAGCCATTGTCCCCCTACCCCACCCCCTCCCACGTCCCCCTTTTTCCCCTTGCTTTGGCAATACCTGTATGAATCTTGGTCAAGCCAATAAAGCTATCTTTGATTTCATTTGATTTGTCTACTTGATTTGTGTACTTAGTCCACAGTGTTATTTGATCTCTGGATTTCCTGATCTGCCAGCTTGCTTGCTCCTGGTGCTGTCTGTTCTGCTTGTCTATTCTCTGCATTTTTGCTCTGCACTTATGCACTGCTCTCACAGCTTTCCTGTACCCCTGCCGGTGTCTCTGCATTTCTCATCATGAACATCGGCTGATCACTGCTAATGCTAACAACAGTAGTTTGAAGTTGACGGGTGGTTGCAGCCATGTGAATCTGGTACTGCTCACCAAGGCAGCGTGGGATCATAACCACTTACATCACATCCACCTCCTCTCTCTGCAAACCTTTCTATGTAAGCTGCTTCTTCCTCCTTCTTACATTCAGTCCCTGACTTGCTAGTAGATGGGATTGGCGGCCATTCATATCGGCGGGGTGTTCATAGGTCAGACGTCTTTATGTCAGGGACTCAAGGGTCTGTACACTGTACTACGCTTAAATATAAAATAAACACATGATATACCTGCAAATAAATATGGCATACTTACCTATCCATCAGTTCCTCTCTGAATCTCACCTTTTTCTTCTTCTCAGAGGAACTGGCTGTGAGGTTAGTATGTAATATTCATTTCCAGGTACATCATGTTAATCCTGAACGATTTTTTAGGAAAAAATTGAATTGAGTAGAGATGAGCCGAAATTTTCGAAATTTCGAACTGCTTTTATTACGAATGCGAAATTTAACATTACGACCCAAATTCGTAATTTCGTAATTAATTTTCAAATCGTAATTTACAATTTCGTAATCGAAATTTCACTCCCGTAATGACGAATTTCGTGTCTCCAACCGAAATTTTACTTTTTCAGGTTTGTAAGGGTTTCTATCCCTCTAGATGCCTAAAATGAATAGCACAGCCAGCCCTCCTCCTCCTCCTCCTCCTCCTCCTCCTCCTCCTCCTCCTCCTCCTCCTCCCTCCCTCTCTCTCTCTCTCTCTCTCTCTCTCTCTCTCCAGAGATCTGTAGTATTTCAAAACCATACTCACATTCATGACATGTCCAGGGATCAAACCCAGGCCAACCACATGGAAGACAGCTATGCTCACCACCATACCACCAAACACACACTAAATAGACTGCTAACCTAAATCTTACTTGTAGACAGTCATATGAGACACATGCTGGGTGCAGGGCTTTGTGATTGGACCATGGACCATGCGATAGAGTGAGGTGCAAAAATGAAATCATGCCTAGCAGAGGATGGTTTCACAATGCTAAATGCTAGGCTGGCTGTGGTGCAATTGGTTAGTGCGTCTGGCTGGTAACAGCAAGGTTACAGGTTCGATTCCATCCAGGCATGTCTTTTCCTTTTGCGTTCAACAGTTGTCCAAACAGAGCCAACAGAGCCCCAGATAGCCATGTAGAGTTAGGTCACAGCTAGCCTGGCTGTGGTGCAATTGGTTAGTGTGTCTGGCTGGTAACAGCAAGGTTACAGGTTCGATTCCATCCAGGCATGTCTTTTCCTTTTGAGTTCAACAGTTGTCCAAACACCGAGCACAAAGTTTTGCATGCGTAAAGTTTTACGCACGCAAAATACCCCATGGGGTTCAATGGCGCAGCGCGCGCACGCAAAAGGAAAAGACATGTCTGGATGGAATCAAACCTGTAACCTTGCTGTTACCAGCCAGACACACTAACCAATTGCACCACAGCCAGGCTAGCTGTGACCTAACTCTACATGGCTATCTGGGGCTCTGTTGGCTCTGTTTGGACAACTGTTGAACGCAAAAGGAAAAGACATGCCTGGATGGAATTGAACCTGTAACCTTGCTGTTACCAGCCAGACACACTAACCAATTGCACCACAGCCAGCCTAGCATTTAGCACTGTGAAACCATCCTCTGCTAGGCATGATTTCATTTTTGCACCTCACTCTATCGCATGGTCCAATCACAAAGCCCTGCACCCAGCATGTGTCTCATATGACTGTCTACAAGTAAGATTTAGGTTTGCAGTTTATTTAGTGTGTGTTTGGTGGTATGGTGGTGAGCATAGCTGTCTTCCATGTGGTTGGCCTGGGTTTGATCCCTGGACATGTCATGAATGTGAGTATGGTTTTGAAATACTACAAATCTCTGGGGAGAGAGAGAGAGAGAGAGAGAGAGAGAGAGAGAGAGAGAGAGAGAGAGAGAGAGAGAGAGAGAGAGGGAGGGAGAGAGAGAGGAGGAGGAGGAGGAGGAGGAGGAGGAGGAGGAGGAGGGTTGGTTATTCATTTTAGGCATCTAGAGGGATAGAAACCTTTGCAAACTTTAAAATACTAAATTTCGTAATCGTAATTACGAAAATTTGCGTAATTTGCGAAAATTACGAAATTTCGATTACTGCTAAAATTGTAATTGTAGTAATTTCGCGAAATTTCGGAAATTCGTAATTAGGTCATTACGCTCATCTCTAGAATTGAGCGATTTCTGTCTGAAATCACGATTTCGGTTCGATTCATGATTTCCTTCAAATCAAGCTTTGTTCCTCCTCTGTGCCTCTCTGTCCCCCTCTCTCTCTGTCCCCTTTATGTCTCTCTTTGTGCCCCCTTTGTGTCTCCTCTATGTCCCCTCTGTTCTCACCTGTGTCTCTGTGCCCCATGCTGCAGCAGTGCTGAAAATACCTTCCAGCAAGACTCCAGCGATGCCCATCTATCCACTTCTCCTCCTGCAGTCTCAGATGCACGGCATACTTCCTGTATGTCATGTGACATACAAGAAGTATGCCGTGCACATGAGCCGATAGAGTACAGACAGCGTTGGACTCATGCGGAAGGTATGTCCAACGCTTCCGATGCTGCGAGCTGCACGCGACTGGACTCGGGGGAAGTTTAAAGCCGCTTCTCCAGACTTCCCCATGCGGAAATTACGTCATTGCAGAAATTGCCACTTTGACGATTCCGAAATTGTGATCTTGCTGATCGCGATTTCGGTTTAAATTCGATATATCTTTCAGGCCTACATCATGTGTTTATTTAAAATAATTTTACTCGGTTCAGGTTCACTTTAAGGCTAGAAAGAGTTTTTTTTATCTGCACTGCTCAGCCCTGAGATATCTCTTATCTTTATGCCCTTCACTGCCTTTACTTTCTCTGTGAGAGTGGCTGTGCAGCATATGTCCTCAGTAATATGTGATCCTCGCTTTCACATTGTAATCAAAAAATATAACCTCTCCAGAATTTTAGCAAGCTGTTTTCTGCAGAAATTTAAATTTCTAACAGTCTGTAAATATCTTTACTGCTTCATCCACAGATAAAGTAAAAATAATTAACACTTAGAGTAAACATATTTGAAGCAAGTTATTGCTTCTGATAAATAATGTCGGTACAAGGAGATGCCCTGGCTATAAAATGATCTCTTTACTGCAAGAGTAACACAGCCAATGTAGCTGATCCTCACTGGCATTCCTCCCTTAAACTCCCATGAGAGCCATATGCAACTTCTTGCACAGTAACTTCAAATAAGAAGCTTCTGCTGTACTTAATTTCACATGTGTTTAAATGTCAAAGGAGTAAACTCAGTTATCAGGCTATTCTGGATGATCTCTCTGTAATTACTAACAAATAAGGCTTGGTATTGTACTGGCCACACACACAGATTTTATTGTGTTTGTGAACTTATACTTACAGTAGTGTACTTAAATAGCTTAAAGTGTAACTAAACTGAGAAATGTCTCTGTGCTCTAAAAGATTAGCCACAAGAAAGAAAAATATTCATTGCAATTTATGGAAATACTTAAATAAAAACCCTGAAGTTTTAACTTGATTTCACTTTTCAAGGGGTACTGAAGGGGTTAAGTCCCAGTGGCTACTGGTATGAGCAGAAAGCCTTTGCAGAGATCCCAGAAGAGCTTCTGCAGTCTATTCACAGCTACTGATAAGACAGTTTGAAGTCACTAAACAAACAAAAAACAGAGCATAGTGAATTTCTTAAGCAACTATTTGTGGAATAAAGGCTTTTCATTGTGTGGTGTGTAAAAGTTCGGGTCCACTTTAAGCCTCATCTACACGGTACAATTTTCCATCAGATAGACGGATCTATTAGATAGATCTAATAAGAAATTGCATCGTGTGTAGACATCCAAATTGTTTCAGATCAATTTTGCGATAGATTTTGCTTTGGTAAGTACCCAAAATCTATTGCAAAATCTAACGCAAACCGATTGGACCGGTCACCGGTTGGATATTATCTAATAGATCCATCTAGTAGATCTGATGCTGATGGAAAATTGTACCGTGTAGATGAGGCTTTAAAAGTGATACTGTGTCACACTTGACATAATAGTCTTTAAGGGTGCAGCTGCATTGTATGCAACCTAACCATAATGTGCGCACAACAAAATGTCCAATATTGCATGTTGCAAATGCAAATTTGTGCAAGGACAGGAAAATAACATTGATACAGTCAAGCTCAGTTCTCAGTTTCCTTTATATTGACATACAAATACAATAAGAAATGTCCAGCTGTGAGATCATTATAGCAACCAAAACCAGAAGAATAAATCAGATTTGCCTACCTGATGTCATGTTTTCAGCTATGTACTATAATTGTAATGTCCTAACAGAAGGAAAGTATAAAAAGATTAAGAAGGCAGTTATTGAAAATAATAATAATCTATTTTCAGCTGATTACTGTGCAGTACACAGCTATGGTGTAGTACATCATCAAGTTCCTATAGAAACATTAGAAACATTTCAGGTAGGAGTACTAAAATGTACAAACCTATGCAAGATTATTATGTTGTTGCACGAATGTCATGCATTTTATTACAGTCCGCATTACCTGCATGGGATTATGGGAGTTGTTCTGCCCATTATGTCTGTGTTTTGCTTCATGGGCTTATTTGAAAGCTTTAGCATCAGCTTTTGTTGAGCATGCACTCCGGTGGCAGGATGTCGGCGACATCTACAAAATGAGGGGCTATAATCCCAGATTTACTAGGCTGGGGTCAGTTCTATAGGAAAGAACCTGTGTCACAGGTGAATTACTTAGCTTGTTTTGTTGTCATTAAGTGCCATAACATGAATTGCTTTTCTTTTCTGTAATCAAGGACAAAGCCATGCATGCACTTAATATTGATCCCAGGGCCAACAAGCTACCTAGTCTATTGATTAGAGACAGAGCTAAAAGCCGCACGTGGCTGCAAAGCTAATACAAACTACATGTGTTATTACTTCATGCTGGAACAACTTAAAGATTTGACTAGAAATTACTTAGAGATGACTTTAACTTTCCTGTTTATTTATTTATTTTTAATAGCAGTAAATATAGTTCTGTGACTCTTTTACGGGAGACAGTTTTTTTTATTTGTATTAGTGGTGAAAAGGGTACCCAAGGTTTTTTTGGCTATAAATGGGCACCCTTTTATAGCCAACTTTTTTTTTTTTTTTTTTTTTGGGGGGGGGGGGGGGGGGGGCTATAAAAGGGTGCCTTTTATAGCTGTGGGGTTTTTGGGCTATAAAGGGGTGTCCTTTTATAGCCTAGATATTTTTTTTTGGGGGGGGGGCTATAGTAGATTTTTTCGGCTATATAAAAGTCAGCAAGTGACTAAATTAGGTTATAACGATTCAGTATGCATCAACAAGGGGAGTCTTTGGCTTAGGCACCACCAGGGGGCCTTAGGGTTATGCACCACCAGGGGCTGTCTTATTCTGGGCATGTGCGGTTGTTTCTGCTGCTCGATTCTTCTGTTCGATCGTTTCGCCGCTCGATGCAGCAGTCGATTCTCTTATCTTCTGTTCGTTTTTCTTATCTTTTTCCATTTCCTTTTTCACCTTTTTCCTATCACAAATCGAGCGGCAAAATGATCGAGCAGGATATCGGACATGTCAGAAATTATCTATCGAGCCATCTATCTGTCTCAAAAACGAACCGTGTATTCCCAGAATTAGGGTTAGGCACCACCAGTGGGGGTCTTAGGGTCAGGCACTACAAGGAGAGAAGTTAGGTTATAGTAATGACTTTTCTTGGCTATATCATTTTTCTCTGCTTTTCTCTTTTCTCGGCTATATCCAGCACCCGTTTATAACCCAAAAATAAAAATCTTGGCTATATTCAGCACCCTTTTATAGCCCCCAAAATCTCTGCTATAATCAGTGCCCTTTTATAACCAACATTTTTTTGGCTATATTCAGCAACCTTTTAGAGTCGAAATCTCAGCTATATAAGGTGCCCTTTTATAACCCCCAAAAATCATGGCTATATCCAGCACCCTTTTATAGCCCAAAAAATCTGGGCTACAACCAGTGCCGTTTTATAGGCTGAAAAAAATGTGGCAATATTTAGCACCATTTTATAGCTGAAATCTCGGCTATATCAGGCACCCCTTTTTTCCAGGTGCCCTTTTCAAATGAATGAATTTTTATCAGACTTGCTACCTGCTTTGGAACATTATCTTCTACTTGACGTAGTAGCGGACAATGTCTATTAATAGTTTGTGACATTTGCCACACCAAACCCTGCCCTCTTACCTGTCCTGCTGAGAGATTAACCCTTCTTAGCAGGGCCGGCGCTGCCAGGAAGCCAACTGATCATTTAATTTGGGCGAAACACCTGTAGGGCGGCACTAACAATAGCGACCACAGCGGAAGCCCAATTACCTGGTCTATTGCTGGGTCCTCTTCTCTTCTGCACTCTTCTGCCTTTCCTACAGAACACGAACATCAATTCCTTTACCACTGTAGGTGCAGTGTTGGCCACAAAAAATGATTCTTTCAACAGCAGGGAAAGGAGATGGGCAGGGTCAGCTGATGATGGAATATGAGGGGGGGGGGGGGATTTCGACAGTGACCAGAGTCCTGGTCTGCCCAATAACATTGCCATATGGAATGCACTAAAAGTTGTATATTGCAACATAAAATAGAATGCATCATCATTTCATCATATGAATTAAAGTGTGGGCTAAACTAGGGCATTAATGATATGATGTAAAGGTATCTAAGTACAGATGTATGAGCTAAATCATTTGTACATGTAGTGATGTTTAAACGGAAGCATTAGAGAGATGGATGAATGCCACACTCAAAAATTCAATAGGCTAACTAATATTGGACTATTCCTATTCCCAAAGCCAGTGTCTTCATGGATCATATGTATGCCTAATGAATACAGCAGGAATCATTTATATCTTTATCTGTACAGAAAGAATAGTCACAGTAGGAGTATTAGTAGTCTTAAAAAATACCTTTCTTGCTATTGAAAAAAAAGTAAAAGTATAATAGCCATAAATGGCCTTAAATAGGTTTTTCCATTTTTTTCAAAGATTCTAGCACGTGATTTTAGGCTAGGAATATCTGTTTTGTGTAATAGTAACAAAGGCAAATGTTTTTGAAGAATGAAAATCTGTTGAACCAGTTGAATAAATTAGTAGCTGATATTTTGTGTTATTCCGGGATGAAGCTGGCACAGTTTTGCAGTAAATGGAAAATAGAAGAATTGTTAAAAAAATGATGATTTTTCCTGTAGAGAAGATGTAGACGTTTGAAATCTGTCCAGAAATGTACCCTGCAAAAATACATGGAGAAGCTCATTGTTTTTCTGTTGGTAGACGAAAGAGCTCATTGTTGCTCTATGTTCCTTTCAGAAGGTCATATGCCAGATTTTGTCACATAAGATGAAAGATTTCTGTGGTTATGAACAGCATAATGTTTATATTTACATGTCAGGAATGTGAATCACAATCATTCCGCATGAATCCAACTACTTAAGCCTGATACAGACATTTCATAAAAGTGTTTGTATTTGAATATAGAGAAAGTTCTTATGTCTATAGCCAATAGGCATGCCTCTACCTTACATGTGACAGTGTTTGGGCCTGCTGATGGTTGTACAAATTGCATTCCTAAGCTTCTACAACCAGGAAGCCGGTACCTGAGTAACAGCTTCATAGCACAGCTGAATACATATTATCATAAAAGCGTATTAGTATTATCAATTTATGACTTCGTCAGCAGCAGCTTAGCAACACAGTCAAGTCACTTATGACAACTTGAATACTGTCTCCCAGGAAGTAACATGTTTGACCCTATCTAATCTGGCTTCAAGAAACATCACAGCTGTGAAACAGCCCTCATTCTGATTATGATCTGCAATGATTTGCTCCTGGCAAGAGACAAAGGCGATTGTTATGCTGGGCATACACGGCTCGTTGTTGCTGCTCGATTCTCCCGCTCGATCGTTTCACCGCTCGATTCCGCAGTCAATTCTTTTTTCCTTATCTTTTTCCATTCACTGCTATCTGGAATCGGGCGGGAGATCGGACATGTCAGAAATTATCTATCGAGCCATCTTAATGGCTCAAAAATGAGCCGTGTATTCCCAGCATTTGCCCTCATTTTGCTGGATCTTTCAGCAGCTTTTGAAACAGTTGAACATGAAATCTTTCTTAGACGGTCATAGGAGTACTGTGGTATTGATGGCTTAGTTTGTGAACTTCTTGGCTGAGTACAAAGGGTGTCCTCTGAATCTTTCCTGTCCAACCTGTATCACAAAAATACATGGGCCTCAATTCATTAATCTTTATCAAACACTTTATCAAACGTTTGATAATTTACCTCATGGATAAAATCTGATTTTGAATTCACTAAGGTGTTATAGCTTTATCGAATGTTTAATCGATAAAACGTTCAATAAATCTATAACACCTCAGTGAATTCAAAATTAGATTTTACCCATGAGGTAAATTATCAAACGTTTGATAAAGTGTTTGATAAAGTTTAGTGAATTGAGGCCCTGGTGCCCTACAGCTTAATCCTACCCCTTTTGCTATTCACAATATACAAGCTACCTCTTTGAATGGTTAGCTTACATGTCATACACAATTTAGGTCCTCCAGAATTCACCCCTTTTGGAGCCTGAGCTTTCTGTCATGCCGCCGCTATTCTTCGGTACTCCTTACCATAATCAATCAGGACCACTTTATCTGTGAAGGTGTTTATATCTAGATTAAAAGGCCTTCTGTTCAGTTTGGCATTCATGGACATGTAGCTTTCCTTCTCGCTAATGCTAGGTACACACCATATGTTTTTTTTCTACAGATAGATGGTTCGATAGATAATTTCCCTCATGTCCGATATTATTTTCATTTTTCTGGTCAATTTCTCATAGAAGTGAATGGACGTAAATAAGAAAATGTAAGATAACTGAATGGGAAATCGACCGGAAAATCGGAAAAAATTGAACGGACGGAAAAAATCGACCAAAAAAACGCATCGTGTGTACCTAGTATAACATAATGCACCCTGCCACTAACTACTAGCCTAAGACATTCCATACACTTTGAGTCACATGGTAGAAAAGTACTTAACAAATGTTGCTGTTCTTGTTGTTTTTACACTTTATACTTCGTCAGGAGCCTTGCTACCAGCCATATTTGTAATCACAGTCTTCTAGAACTAAAGGCTGCAGTCTTCTTAGGCTGCTCAATCTGTGACATATCTCATGGCAGTTAAAAAGCATCGGGATGTTTAGTCAAGCAGTAGCAACATCCATATCCACCGAGTCTACTATAAACCTTTTAGCATGTCTACCTTTTTATATTTATTGTTACTATTATTGTTGTATGTCTTGATGTGTTATTCATTTAGCATTTTTATTTATGTATGTATTATATAATTATTACTTTTTTTTTTTTTACAGAGTTTTAATTTTCCTTTTCTTTCCTCGCTCCTTTTTTTTCTTCACATAGATACAGATGGTGTTACTGGCAATGTGTTCTCCCTTCATGCTACTAAGTACTAAGGTGAGAACAGATCTGCAACAGCATCTGCACTCTCCCTTCCTGTGTGGTCAATGTGATTATGATATTCACATGACTTGAGTGTCAATCACCTGCTCTCTCTACACCTTGGAAACTCACCAAAAGCAAGTTTATGAAGTCTATAAACTAAATAAACTTGGGCTGGAAGCTAGGAAAGTACAAATGCCATAGATGATGGGGCTCAGTACTTAACAAGGAACTTTACTGTAAGATAGCAGTAGGGGGAAAATAATAAATTAATACATTGCAAAGTAAGGAATAAGATGATAGATCAATAAATTAATAATATTCACAGTGAAATTTGTTTATGCTATTTGAGCCACCATCAGCATGCAGGTCAGCATCTTTACTACTGGCAGACATGGAACAAAAACAGAAATCACCAACTGCCTTTATCTACAAGCAAATCCACATGCGCTTGGCCAAAAGGTTAATGAGGTTCACAGAGAGGAAGCTATCAGGGCCATGAACCTGGCATCACACTGTGGGAGAAGTTTCACCACAATATCAGCTACACAACCTCCCCCCCTCCTTGATGATCTATTCAAGAAAAGGTTAAGATTTCTAGTGAGAAAGGGGTATCAGTTACTGATTGGGATGAAGTTGACTCCTGGGTTAAAGTTCCTCTTTAAGTGGTTAGAAAAAAAATGCAGTACAGTCGATATTTATTAAACATTTCAACTGTCACTGACTTTTTTTTCATCTGTAAGCTACTATGTACAATAATAGAATTACCAGTTAAATAGCTTGGGCCAAACACAGATATTTAATAATGTTTGGCTAGGTCAACTTATTCCTGTTAATGCCCTCTTCCTCTGAACTCGATATGTCTGGCCTGCAATGCCATCAGAATTATGTGTAAAACAAATTGAGGTTGCCTGGGTCTCTGCCAGATTAGATTAAGATTTAATATCTTTCTGCAAAGAAGCAGGCTTTGCAATTGTGAGTGATTACTTCAAGGAAAAAGAGGTCTGCCTTATAGATTTTATTAGAGTACAGTGATCACTAAATAAATAAAACTTTACATTATCTTTGAGTCGGGATAATTTAATCTCTGCCCTGGTCAGTCTCATCAACGTAAGATCAATAAAGATAAACTGGCCTCCTGTTCAAGAAACAGCCAAGTTCAGACGTCGCGGCCATCTCTCTCCCCAATAACCGCTGATATTTGTGGCAGTTTTGAAGGGTCTTAAAAACAAATGTCCTCTTTTTAGACAACACCCAGCCAAGAAATATTAAAACTTGCAATAAAAAAAACAATCTTTCACCCTAATGAGCATTGGCATTTTGTATTCTCCTAGATTACATTGCAAGGCAGCTGTGGCATATTAAATATTGAGCGCATTGGGCTTTGCCATGCTTCCTGCAGGGCAAGAGGCCAATAAAATTATCCATTGTGACAGTTTGGCAGAAGAAGTTTTTTTTTTTTATTGAAAAACACAGCACTGTGCAAAATGAGTTGGACGGATTGTTAAATTTCCTAACACAGGAAGGAGGGCCCATATCCTGTGTAGCCACATCAGATAAAATAGACCGCTTTGTTCCGCCATCTGATGGAATATAATAAAGGGATTCCAGATTCTTTCTGGTGTCATTCTTTCTGTCAAAATTAAGTAATAACTGTCCTCCATGGCAGAAGAGGGGGAAATACATAATAAAGGACAGTTCACTGTGACTATGCCATTATTCAGATGATTCTTACTGGCAGCAACAAGGCATAACAGAATTGGCTCTTCATAGCCTTCAGCTGATCATGGGTGACAGTCTAATAGTGCTTTTGTCAGGAGGCGACTGAGAAAATGCCACAAATAGATCACACATATGTAATTGCTTTGAAAACAAATCTGTTAGTCCCACGAAATTGGATGCTGGGTGTGCTTCATTATGAGGCCATCTTTTCAATCTTCTTATCCTCCATGGCTTATCTTTATGGAAGTATTGCGATAAAAGATGTATTTGTTGGGCACGCTGGCATCTTTTCCCTTGTGTCTTATCAGCTATTGCCATGGTATCTTGTGCTGCTGCTGCTGCTGCTGCTGTGCCTTGTATCTGTATTTCTTGAAAGGGGCAAGGCTTTTAGAACTATACATCTGTTTCTCCTATTAGAGAAAGAAAATGAAGACTCCACTGTGTCATAGGCTTAAGTAGAGTTATTATGACAATGTGCGTATAACCACCTTTTATTAATCCTCACAAGAGAAACTTTCTGTGTGATGTTTGTATTGACAATTTTATTAACCTCCATCCAAATTGGTCCTATTATTTGTGTATATCTTTCTAAATGTATCAGAATGTTCCCTGTTTAACCCCTTCTGGACATAGCTAGTTTGTAGCCTGCCAGAGTGTGGACTTCAACTATTCCCTGGCATGTACTCATGCCGTTCCCATCCCTCTCGCTGATATGGCAACGATACATCCTGCTTGCTCTGCTGTCATAGTGACAGCAGAACTCTGTATCCCAGTGTCATTGGCCCCTGACCCCATGATTACTATGAGCCAATCACAGTAATCACAGAGCTTAAACATGGAAATGATGGCTCTGGCCCTTAAGGCATGGTTCACACATAAATCCATTTTCAGTCCAGTACTGTCCTGTCCTGTGAGTTTTGCATCATTTTTATGGTTTTGTGTATCTATCGGTTTTACATGACAGGACTGGAAATTTACAGGTTTATGTGTGAATACAGCCATAGAAAAACATACAAAACTGATACCAACTGTCAAAAACAAGACGGGACCTTTTTATGTTTGAACCAAGCAGGGGCTAGGACCGTCTGTTCCCAAAGAAGTTAATGTAATAGGACATTTTATTGTACACTGTATGTGCCTTATTTACTTATGCTAAGTACACACGTTACGTTTTTTGTTCAATAGATGCGTTTAATTGATCATTTCCGTCATATCCGATATTACTCTAGATCATTTTACTGCTCGATTTCTCATAGAAGTGAGTGGAAATTGATAAGAAAAGATAAGAGAATCGAGTGGGAAACCGAGCGGAAAAATGAATCGAAAATCGGTTGAACCGGAATTGGACCGTAAAAACGCATCATGGGTACCCAGCGTAAGGCATCTTGTAGCAAGAGATAATAGGATCCTGTAAAAACTGGCCTGGAATTAATGAGAAGAGTTCTCACTGTGGCTGTGTACATTAGCATAACCCCTAATGCGCTGACTTTTTTATGGTCTGATATTACTCAGGCAAGGGTTGTCAACCCTTATAACCTAATAGCTGACACATTTTATAAATCAAGGCCATTCTAGTATGACCAGTTATGATGTTTGATGGTCTCTTACCATAGATAAGTTAGTAAATGAGGACCTACAGTATGAATCACTGCAGAATATATTAGCCACTACCTATAGACTATTTTTCTTACGCAACAGAAACACATTTTAATTTTTCTAATACATATTCAGCATAATTTTCACATCAGTATATATTTGCACATTATACCTAGAGGACTTTATGTCTTTGGAAACCTGAAGACACGTAAAAATAGAACTTTAAAGATGACACATTTTAAATAATTTCCTCCTGAAAGCTGTGCTTGTTATAATAATTCAGTGCCGGATGTGGTTTCTTGCTGTAAGCACTGACATTTGTTTAGGCTCTCCTCTTCCTCTGCCCCTTATTAAAAGCTAAGTTACAGCTCTGTATTCATTATTTCCTTAATTAACCAGTCTGTTCCACAACTCATGTTCAGCAGAGTTGTCGCAGGAACCTCCACTGCTCCACTAGTAATGCACAGTATAATTGAATATCATAGTGTAAGCAGCACTGCACACAGTGGAGCATTAGCAAAGACTGAATGTCAAGCTTTGACAACTCCTTTCTGATTCAGTGCACCTATTTTTAGATGTCAGTGCTATACATACAGTATGTGATAATGCTGAACACACATGTTTGAAGCCAATGGTGACACACATTATTGAGCAAGTTATTCTTATTTCTCCCATAGGAACTTAAATCTCAAATGTTAGCTGACCATATACATGGCCCAATATGTACAAGCAATAGAAAGGGCGTGGTGCATTCTAGTGACTTCCCTTTACCCCTCCTCTGACTTGCCTCTTCCCCAATCTCTTTTGCGTAATTGATGTAGCAATTAATGGTTTTAGGGCTGGGAATGGGAATGGTACCCCATAATGCCCTATGAAGTTATACCTATTGGTCTCTCCACTTGGAAATTGACTATAGAATGGAGACTGGTAAAAATGTACTAATTACTGGATAGCAAACAATCTTAGCTGTATTTCAGTGCGCCTAAATAGCTGTAAAGCCAAACACATAGGCCTGGAAAACTTTTTTTTGCATGGAAAAAAGCTATCACAAACAAATTCTTAATCTTGAATATACATGGTTGGGTCATTACTTGCAATTGTTGAATCAGTTAAAATGGGTGCACCTGGTAGTTTTGGCACCACCATAGGCCACAATGTAAATTGTGGGTATGGCGGTGCCAACAAGGAAAATTACCGTAGATGTTGGAGTCAGCTATATTATAGTCAAACTCCAAGTACTGGATGAGGAGAGAATGGGCATTGGGCTGTAACTACAACGGCAGCAGCTACAACTGCTGGAAGAATGGGCATAGGCAGTGGCTGGCTATGACAAACCTTAGTGTTAGGTGTTGGTGAGGGGAGTGTTAGTCTTAGGCATAGGTGGGAAGGGGTTAGTACACAGCATTGTATGTTTGTTATGAGGCCACATATTGGTATCTTATCACTATACAAATTATAAGAAAAAAATGATGTGCTTAAAAAAGTACATAGAACCATTCTCACGTATTTTATTTATTTATTGTATTTATAAAGCGCCAGCATATTACGCAGCGCTGAGTATCTTCAGAAAACCTCTCAGTCTAACCTATCTACCAAACAAATGCTACGGCCAGTTTATGTTAAGAGATGTGAGAAAAGTAGAGCACCCGAAGAAAACTTGCATATGAAAAATATGCTAAATCCACGCTACAAAGCCCTTGTCAGGATTGTACCCTAGACACCTAGATCAGCTAGTCAAGAGAGTTAACTAGCCACAAAGCCAATGCTGTATTTTAGAGTTCTCTAGTGTTACTACTATAGTGTTATTACTGCTATTCTCTTCTCAGCTAATACCACATGCACCATTCAATGCTCTGGCTCATTCAAGTGCAAAACAAATTGTCTAAAGGTCTCATAATTTGCCAATAAATGGTCAGCAGCATAACTTAATGTTTATATAATATAATGAAGAGGGTTTCTGGAAAAATGTATTCTGCATGCAA
This sequence comes from Hyperolius riggenbachi, assembly GCF_040937935.1. NCBI lineage: Eukaryota > Metazoa > Chordata > Amphibia > Anura > Hyperoliidae > Hyperolius > Hyperolius riggenbachi. The sequence goes on from NC_090646.1 coordinate 245,259,423, forward strand.
TTATTTATCCCTGCTAAAAAAATAAATGGAGATCTGAGATGCCCATCTGTTCATTCCTAGCAGGTAGCTAGTCATATAAAATGAAGAGTAACAGAAATTACAGATTTGGGTGATAATGAAAAAAAGTTTAACTTCTAACTCTTTCCAAATGGGAAGTTGAATTTAAAAGAAGACAAGATAATAAACTAGGAAACCTATTTCTGCTGATTTAACTTTTCTGGATAATAATCTGCTGATAAAGCTTTTATAGCAGCACATACATATAAAGGAAAGATAAACACTGTGATAAATCACTCTTTAGCATTTCATCCTGTAATATTCCATGCACAGTTCATTTCGGTTGCAGTCTAATCTTGATGTTTTGTCGAAGACATGGCAGTTACCATAAGCAATAGAATGAGTAAAATGTTTATCATTTTTTTTTCAGGCTATGGAAATAGTTTACCGCTAGCCAAATATTGTAACGCATAGATTGGTAGTTTCCAAAAAATTCCAAATCTGTTAATAAAAAAATAAATAAGGAAGATTGATCTCCTAGCTATGCTATCAGACTTAACTACAAATTATGTAAATTTGTCATTGGGCCTATGATAGCCCTTATCCCTATTGGTCAGTATGAATAGGCCATTTACATTCACTTGCAAGGTTCAGTGCATGGAGACCCACCTATTTTATCAGTCCCCACATTGCTAATATTCTGCATACCCCTGTTTTTTTCCAGCACCCAATACCCTATTTAACCACTTCCGTACCATAAGTTTTTGGTCCCTTCAGGAGACTTCCAGGTAAAAAAACGGGGCTTGCCAACATCACACTGCATGGACCTATCCCTCACACCATTCCCACCGCTCTCCCGCTGATGAAGCCCACTCACCCTGCTTTCAGTATCACAGCAGAGCTCCTGACCCTGTGATCACCATGAGCCAATGTGGTTGAGGCATGGCAATTTAAAACTATGCCCTGGCAGGAATAACAGGTCCCAAACAGGGCATAGATTTCAATTAGCCCTGTCTGGAAGCAGTTAAACATAAATAAAACCAACATCCAGCAGACACAGGATAGAGAAGAGAAAACCAAAGGCATTGCGGTTAACTCTTAAAATAGTGAGAGGGTCTAAAAACGTTTTGGCACTATATGCATACTGTAATCTTTGTATAATACCCAGGGGCTGTATGCATTCCAAATTATTACAGAAAAGCTGTAATAAAGGTTGAATTAACCCCCCCTCCCCCCATTAGTTTTAAACATCATCCAATAATTAATAGAGTCTTCTTTTCCTCAATGATAAATATAACTTGTTCCACAATAATGAATTCTTACTTCAAAGTAGAAAGCTATTTAAATGCTCTGTAGCCTCTATTCTTATCTAGTGGAACCCACAGATCAGCTCACTATTTAATGTTTTGACTATGCAGAAAAGTGCAAATGTTGCTATATAGCATTATTAAAGTGTGAGGTGACCTAACAGGCTTCACGTAGATAGACTTGATGAAAAATGTAATACTGTATATCAAATTAAAAGGTCTTCCACATGGTGGGTAAGTATACATAATCATTTACATAATCAAGTATAATAATTTTCTTCCTTATTTCAGAGTTTAATTACCAATATATTTTAACCATAGGGCACTTAATCAAGCCACTGGCTTTCCATTGGCTACTCCTCGGAGATATATGGAGCATTCGCTCAAAGTAAAACCGAAAACACAGTCATTGCAGAGCCCAAAGAATAGTTGAGTCATTTGTAATCAAAAAATAAACTTCTGTAGACTCTGAATCCACAAATACATACCTAAAATAAGATGTTCTCAAGCCAGAAATCATGCGTTGAACTTACATAAATAGAAGCATTAGTAAAAACGAAGACAGGGTAATACATACTCATAAATTACATTTTTTACACTTTATATAGAAAGTGAATATTTCTTGGCATAATTTAATGATGTACTGTTTGACTTCAGTGTGTGCTGTGGAACCACATACTGCATCTAATAAATCATTTTTGTAACAAACCTTCACACCTATCCTTTGCTGTTTTTCCTGCAGAGGCATCCTCATTTTATTTTTACTTGCTGAATTTGTTTGATTTTTATGTACTGTGTCCTTCTTAGCTGACCTTTGGCATCTACTTTGCATGAACAGTTCTTCTCGCACCGTCAGGAAAATCTTGACTCTTTCTCAGTTTAAACAGAATGTCCTATCTGTCCCCAAAGTCAAAGTATTTTCACCATAGAAGTCACAGGACTCCTGTAGCTCTGCATATTATCTTGCTGAAAAGTCCTTTGTGGTTGTACTAACAGGAGTTTGCGAGATAAATCTGTGGCGCTAAGCTTAGAGTCATATTTCTGATAGCTGGCCGCAGATCTGAGTAGTAAGATGGTTATCGTCATATGAAGGCTTTTCTTGTTTTCCTGCCAAGCTTGGCTGATAGATATCATTGTTTTTCTCCCAAATTTTGCTAATGGACCTCTGACACAATTTGGGGATAATTTACTTATGGACAACAGCATGTTTGTCCCACTGTAACATGACAAGGCATCAAAAGGTTCAGATAATCACTGAGCTTAATATGGTACCACAGTGCAAATGGAAATTTAGCACATTGAGTTTGGCTAGTGGTTAACAATAATGTACAGATGTGTGCTTGAGAGAAAACACATCTAAGGTTATTTTAGGGGTTTGTACACTAAATGACTTAAATTAAATTACATTTGTTAGTACGGTAAGAAACATAGGTCCCTGGTTCAAATCCCAGCCAGGGCACTATCTACTTGGAGTTTGTATGTTCTCCCCGTGTCTGCATGGGTTTTCTCCCACATCTCAAAAACATACAGATGACAAGTTAATTGCCATCTCCTTAAATTGTCCCTGGACTATGATGGACATATGACTAGGTAGGGTTGGGTTTACATTGTGAGCCCCTCTGAGAGGCAGTTAGTGACAAGACTATATACTTTGTAAAGCATTTCAGAAGTGCTATATAAATATTAAATCATAATGATATTCAAATATGATCAATAAATCCATTACATTTAATAAAAACTGGCTGAACAGCCCACATCACACTTTGCAGCTGACTTACTAAGCAAAAGGATGCAGTTTTCAATGTCCGTAGATCAGTTTTTCAGTCTTGCAGACAGTCCGTCTCCTTAGAGTCAGTCTGGTCCAACCCATTTACAGTATGAGCAACAAGGATGATACTACCGAGTCTGAAACTAACTCCTTCAACTCAGCTGCTTCATTTCTTAATCACAATTTATAGGAATAATTTTTAGAAGCAAAATCCTCGTCTCACACAAATAAGTAGCATATGAGTACTGTACTCTCATTACTAAAGGTGGCCATACATCAGGTGGTTTGACCATCCAATTCAATTATTTTAATCGAATTTTATGAAAATCGGTGCTGCCAAGTGCATGCCCGACCAACAAAGCAAACAATTTTGGGAGGGAAATTTGCTGCAAGATGTGGGGCCGAAGTTGGTTGGTCAGGTGTGGGGCGGAAAGGCGGCCGATTTTGGAATGAGCGACAAAGCAACAAAACCCCTGCTGCTGCCGCCACAATGTATAAATGTGCCTCCCCCCAATGTGTGCATTTATATATTACCTGTCTGGTGTAATGCTGGGAATGCACTGTTCGTTTTGAACCGTGTATCGAGCCGCTCGATAGATTCCGGTGCATCCCCGCGGGCGGCTTCTTATCTTCTTTTCGTTTTTTACTATTGTCCTGCCCGCGGTATGGAGCGGGGAATCGATCCGGTGGGGTATCGGACAGGTCAGAAATTATCAATCGAGCCATCAGCGGCTCGATTACACGGTTCAAAACGAACCATGTATTCCCAGCATTAGCCTCCACTTGGTGTCCGTCCATCACGCTGGGTTCTGCATACACTCATACACGCTAGCAGTGCATAGCATCTGACATAGCTAGCATGTACGCGGCTATTAGAACCCGGAAAAATGGACGGTCACCACGTGGAGGCTGCTACAGGACAGGTAATGTATAAATGCACAAACTGGGGGGGCACATTTACACATTGGGGGTAGCTGCGGATGCGTTGGACTCAGCCAATTCTCTGAAGATTCCATGCATATATGGCAGCTTTGACAAGAGACAAATTTATCTCTAATCAGATTCAATTAGAGATAAATTTGTCTCTTTGTCGAATCTGCCCACAATCATCAGGTTTATGGCTATTTTTTTTTTAGATCTATGTGTGGAGATGGGTTTTTAATAAAAACATACCAAAGACCACATTCAATAAACTTTTCTTGTGAATTTTCTCCAAGGAGATAATTTTTAATCCTTTCTAAAGAACAGCATTCTGCACATATAAATTAATACAAGACTAAAACGTTGAAAAAAAAAAGAAATATCAAACTTATTTTGAGTATTTTCTTGCTTGCTGGAGGCATTTAAGCTATTTTATTGACACGGTGTGAAAATATCTGAAGGTGAAAACTCGGGAGTAGAGTTAATTGAATAGGGGCCCAGGCGTCTAGTACAGATTGGAAAGGTACTGTGAGCCACAGGCCTAACTTCTAAGTCCTGAATGTTTTGTAAGATAGCTAAATACAGACCTAAAAGCACAGGGGGGGGGGGGGGGGGGCGGGAATAGCTGTATGAAAAATGCAATATTTTATTCTGTACGCAGTGAGAAGTCTGTCAGTACTCATCTGATCAGTCTGCAAAAGCATTCCTTCTAAATGCCAGAGACTGACTTTATTTAGTAACTTGGCCTGTGTGACTCAAAAGGCAAGTCAATATTTGTTCATAAAAAAGAGAATGAACTTTCAGCTTGCGAATAAATCACAGCATTTGTAATGTTTAAACAATGCTCTATTATAGGCTTCAGGGTATAAGATATTGAACAAACTCTGTTCTCATCCCATTCCATGTCCATCTTTAATCATATATTAGGATGGCGATGTGGGTCAGAACTATGCCACAGCCACAGGGCTAATGCATGATGCGAAGGAAATGTCTGATACTGTATTGAAAGGGAAAAGTTATTCCTCTAAGGACTGATAATTCTCTGACCCCATGTCTTGTGTTATGAGTGCTAATGGGAGCTAGTGTATGGATGTTTCAAATAAATCCTTTTATTGCATCAATATCAGAGGACATATATATGACTTGTGTGCTAATACAAGAGGAAAACATTTGATTGCAGTACATAGGGTCTGGTAAGCCGAGCTATAGAAAAAGGTTTTCTGTTTATGTGCCAATAAAAACGCTGATAGCAAAACCTTCAACTCGTTAGTGATTGTAACACAGTCGAATCTGAAGCTGTTCTCTAGTATAGCAGGCATTTTAAATAACCCGATAACTGCAACAATGTCATATTTTACAAAGGGGGGGGGGGGTAATAGGTGCCCAGAATAGGATAAAACCATGCTAAAATCAACTAAAATACAATAAAAGTGAGGTGGCTTGCCTCAATGAAGACAAATTTGAATAATAACACATTTTAATACGCACTTGGCCAGGATACTACACCTAAATGTTACTGAGAGTTACGCAAATGACATAACATGCAGTTTGTGTAACTCAAATTATACATATTATGTTTGTGTTGTTTGGGTAATATGCATTATGCACATTGTGTCTGATCCAATTCACCTTTTCTTCTAAGTTTCCTCCTAGAAGATAATTTGTCATCTTCTGTTTAACCTTTTAACTTTTCAGCACTCTTAAATTGAAAAGTACCAAAAATTAGGTGGTAAAGTGCTGAGAAAATGATTTACTTACCGTACTTGCTGATGGCTTAAAGGGACTCCGAGCAGTGCAAAAGCTATAGAAAGTTGCATACCATTCTGAAGCTCTCTTTCTCCTCTTTCCACCGATATATAAACCGCCGCCCTACGTCTTTTAGTTTTCGCTATTTTCGCGATCAAAATCGCGGCTGCTGTGAATTCGATCACGCAAATATCGAAAACTAAAAGGCGTAGGGTGGCGGTTTATGTGCCGTTGGAAAGAGGAGAAAGAGAGCTTCAAAATGGTATGCATCTTTCCATAGTTACTTGTATTACACAGGACGACTTTTCCCCAAAGTCGGCAGCTCCATCCAGCTGCTGACTTTGGCGAAAAGTCGTCCTGTGTAATACAAGCAACTATGAAATGATGCATACCATTTTGAAGCTCTCTTTCTCCTCTTTCCAACGACATATAAATCGCCGCCCTACGCCTTTTAGTTTTCAATATTTTCGCAACCGAAATCTGAAAAAATGTCGATTGCGAAAATAGCAAAAACTAAAAGGCGTAGGGCGGCGGTTTATATATCATTGGAAAGAGGAGAAAGAGAGCTTCAAAATGGTATGCATCTTTCCATAGTTTCTGCACTCCTCGGAGTCCCTTTAAATGCCAATTTATTGAAAAGCTGAGAAAATATCACCTACTAGAAAACTTAGCAGAAAAAGTGAATTGGATTGTGTTCAGTGTGTGTACAATACAAGTTATGGGAATTGCGTAAAGTCCATTAAGTAGTTTGCGTAACACACTGTAAAAATTTACTTGAGCCCTCTGCGCACATACATTTTAATGAAGTTTAATGAATATGCCAATATATAGCTGTTAGCATCTGATTTTTATATGCCACTGTCTATTCCTCTAACACTCCTCTTCGCTTGTCCATCAAACTCTCCTTTTGTATTATATATTAACCTACATATTACCAGCAGGATTCCCGTGACAAGGTTGTACTAACATTAGTTAGAGCTCAGTCATGAATTCAGTTAGTGGTCACTTGCTTAAAAATTGGAGAATGTCAAACTGGAAATTTCATCGCCATTGTTAACAACAGCCATGTATGATGTTGACAATTTTGCACTCTGAGTTGTAACTAAGACAGGAAATTACATTGGTTACTGTTTTGAAGGGAGGTGTTCTTGGCTGCAGTGGTGGATTCTGCCTATCAACACTTTATGCATGAGATGTAACAATGTTATTGTGCAGTGATAAGCGAAAATGCACATATTCTTTTCACATGAATTTTTGCCAAAATACTGTGCAATTTGACTTTAGAGCAAAAATTCCTTCATTTTTTGTGATTTTTCTGCTTTAAAAGGTGTGATTTTTCGCTTTAGAAGGTAATTTTTCTCTTAACTCATGAATGGCAATTTTGGTGAAAATTGTGACAATTTTTTTTTTTTTTTGCAAAATAAATTATTGAAGTCGGAAATAGCATTTTCAATGCGAAAATGACTTTGGCGAAAATTTGCAAGCAACACTGCTATTGAGCTGTTCTGCTGAGGGACAGATGGATAACTGGAGAATGTCCAGTTGCTAACTAGAAGTCAGGGTATGAAGACTGAAAAAGAGTTGCTTGGATTTTGTTACAAAGAACTGGCTCCCCATAGTAAATTTCAGTTATGTAGAAGTGAATTTCAGAAAGGTGTGGACTTTATATTGTTAAAAAAAGGTTTTTCTGAATGTAAGCGTATAGGGGCAAGGAAGTAATGAATTGTGGTAAAATAATGTCATGTCTTCCTCTCTTAAAGCGGACCCAAACCAAACATTTTTTTTAATTCAAAATATTTAGTTGCACCACTCTGACACATACAAAGACAAATAAACACTCCTTCAAGCCTATGAGTATTTTAGTGCATGCTACACAGGTAGCAGCCATTAGCAATTCCTCCTTTGCTGGACACCACCTACTCCACCAGTTGTGTGTCAGATTCTGTCCCGGCAATATGAAAGGAAGGGAGGGGTTCCTCCAATAAATGTAAAATATTTTATATTTGTCATCATGCAGCTGAAAAAAGGCTGCTATTTATTATTACAATTTAGAAAATAGATTTTATTTCTGAAATCTTGTATTTTTAATTTGGGTCCACTATAACCATCACTTACTAGCCACAGTTTATTTTCCCCCACCAACCATAAACTCTGTTCCGCTGCATCCTAGATTGTAAACCTTATTGTGTGGGGTCTTCATCTTATTCTGTGTCATAGTTTGCAGTTGTCATGTATGCAAGTTTGTCTTTTCATCCCCCTATTTACCTGCTCTAGATTAGTCTTAGAAAATAGTAGGAAAATTAGACTGTGAGTCACTGTGAATTAAGACTATGGTATAAACAGATCTGCATACTACTAAATGTTTGGAAATCCAGTTATATATGATAATTTCATCACCTTAGATAGGAATATAACACGTTTCATGATGTGCTGATTCCCCATAAAAACATGCTTGCTTTGAGCCTTTACTTAATATAGATTATTTCACAATGATTATAGGCACTGATGACTGTTAAAAGCTGCAATTCTCTGGAGTAAAATGCTTTCCACAAAGCTAATCTAGTCCCAGCACCCTGCTCAGCACAGGCACGGGACTTAATACATGGAAAGATAGAAGGTGATTGGAGCTGTAACTCTGGCAACACCTGCTAATACTAATTCCTCAAGTTAATGATCAGACATTTCTTAATGGTTAATGTGAATTAAAGTGTACGTGTAACTCACAGTTACCTAGCACAGCGTCTGCCGCGCATTTCAGTCTTCCTGGGTGATAAGCAGCAAGATGCATAGAAAATAAGGCTTGCAGAGTTGCAGTCACACATTTTAAATTGAAGTTGAAGCATCATTCACTATATTCCATTCCAAGTATTTGCTGTATTTTTCAAATGTGTGCAATGTGTACTATATTTTACTATCTGGAAGGGGCAGTTATTTACTCATCTTATTTGGAAAAAGGAGAGAAATTCAATCTGAGCAGCCACAACATGATGTTTCAAGTGTTATATGAAAACACCTTATGCGTGATTGTAAAGGATAGATCATAAATATAGTATAAGGTATGATAATGATGCATGCATTCTATGGACTGAGTTTTTGATTTATATATAATATGACAATAGGAAGTATAGTATGTAAACACCCACACTTATTTACAAACATCTATAGCTTTAAAGGACAACTGTAATGAGAGGAGGCTGCCATATTTATTACCTTTTAAACAATGCTAGTTTCCTGGCTATCCTGCTGATCCTCTGCCACTAATACTTTTAGCCATAGACCCTGAACAAGCATATGCAGATTAGGGGCTTGATTCACTAATCGGCGCTAAGTGTTAGCACCGGAGTAAAAAGCCTCTCATTGCCCCATAAGTAGCTTTGCGCACAGCCCCGCTCAGTGCGTGGTGCGCCGATAATAGTGCGTGGTCCGACGATAACGTCGCACCCGCTGCCCTGTAAACGTCACACCCGGTGCACATCAATGCGCTGCTTCAGGGGCACCCGATGCGCCGTTTTCGGCACCCTGGGTTTACAGGGCAGCAGGTGTAACGTCATTGTCGCACCGCGCACTATTATCGGTGCACTGCACGCGCACTGAGCAGGGCTGTGTGCGATATTTTGGCGCAAACCACCTAACTTTGTGCAGCAGCACTAAAAAGGCTTGGTGTTTCTTTAACAGTTTCACAACATCAGAACTTTTTTTTTCTTAAGCAACACCTTGTTTTTCTAGCAACACCTCCCCCTCCTCCTGCCCAGACTGAGCTCCCATAAGCTCTTGCTACTGTCTCAAAATGCCAAGGCACTGTGAAAAGCTGTGGGTGAGGCTTGTTTAGTTTATAGGGAATTAGAATATTAAAACAAAACAAAAAAAGTATTTGGCTTGAGGAATGCCCTATAAACTATATGAAAGGAACACAATTATGCAATGAGTAAAAGTTTATCTTGGATAAACTTTAACTTATCAAGAACTTTCTATTACGGTATTTGCAGCGCAAGTTTGCCTCATCCTGACAGATAGTCTACATTATGTGTTCAGGCTTGGACAAAGCAGGAGTCAACAGCGAAATGTTTATTTAAGATTATAGCACAAGGACATTTTTTTTTATGGTCAATCTGATCACCAGACTTTTTTTCTGCTAAAATAATGCCACTTTTCAAATTGCCATATTTTAAAAAATGGGAATCAGCTTGTCACCATTTTAAATATTAAAAAATAGCATTCACCACTTTGAAAGGGAAAGTCTTTATGATGTGTATCACTACTTTTTCTAACAAGAAGCAAAGGCAACCAAACAACATTACATTTTTAACTCAAATTTTTACTTACATATTTTGATTGATTTTTCTTGATCCATTGTAGTGCTTCAAATGTCATCTCAATCTTTTATAGACTATTACATTTTCTGAAACAATTGATCAGAATGTTCCATTATAGTCAATTAGATAATTATGAAAACGTTCAAACTGGTTGATTTTTGATCGATTGGCAAGAATACCATTTGATTTTTTTCAAACAATGAATTGTTTTACCAGATAATTGTAAATACCAAAGGATTTAGTTTGCATCATGTAAGTCCATCTTTATAGTCCAAATTGGTAGTCTGTTGCTCCTTTCAAGTTAATGGAGATGCATTATTATTATTTATATGGCACCAACATCTTACGCAGCGCTGTACAGAGTATATTGTCTTGTCACTAACTGTCCCTCAGAGGAGCGCACAATCTAATCCCTACCATAGTCCTATGTCCATGTATGTATCGTATAGTGTATATATCATAGTCTAAGGCCAATTTAGGGGAAGCCAATTAACCTATATGTATGTTTTTGGGATATGGGAGGAAACTGGAGTGCCCGGAGGAAACCCACGTAGACACGGGGAGAACATACAAACTCCTTGCAGATGTTGACCTGGCTGGCATTCGAACTGGGAACCAGCGCTGCAAGGCGAGAGTTCTATCCGACTTGGCCACCGTGCTACATATCAACAAGTTAAATTAATTATGGTACGTCGATCAAACCAGTGATAACCACTGTGCTTAATCTGCCTATCCATTTATAAATATGGAATTCATAAAGTGGTTTTCTGGTTTCAAAAATACAATTAAAAACATTAAATTAAAGATACAGAGAGCCAAATATAGTGTAGTAATTCTAAAAACAACTGAGCAATGATAAATGTGAGATCTATATACTCACAAACGTGGGTTACCACTCAGGCAACCACTGTATAAACAGGTGAGGAGATTAGACCTGTCCTCACTCAGGAATAAGATGTCGCTCTCTGTAGATAGGAAAGAAGGGGGTGGGTCACCCCTCCACCAAGGGTGGACACAGTAACGTAGAGAATGAACAGAGGCGCCAGCAGAGTAAACATGTATAAAAGTCTTAAAAATTAGCTGGGAGGTAGTGGTGGACTTACCTCCGGAAAGCAGACACGAAAGACTGTCTGAATTTATAAAAAAAAATGTTTGTCCTCCACTTCTTTATAAGTAGGCCCTATGAACTGATTTTGCTTCAAATCAACTCTGAGCTGTAGCCAGAGGTAACTGTAAATGTACATTTTATTAATACTGATGTCAGATAATTCACTCAAAGGGGAAAAAATGGACTGCTCAGTCCTATTTACTTTATGCAGGTCATGCCATACAAAATCAATGTATTTTATTTTTTGTTACATAGTTCATTTTTCAAAGCGAAAGTGTAAATAAAAAGTGAAATCAGTACTACAGTGATTTGCTAAGCTGCAATGAAGGTAGATGAAACTAATATGAAGTGTCTGCTGTACATTTAACACCAGTGGAATGTGTTAACCGCTAAGAGGTAAATGCAGCCAGGTCACAAAAAAATCTATAAATGTAATTATTAGTAATATATTCCCTTCTCTCCAGTGAGGAATCACATTATTTGTAATGATCTGTGAAGCCTTTTAACTTTCAAGCCTGTGTGATTGAACAATTTTTCTCTGTGGCAGAGTTTTAAAGGAAACCGTTTGTACATGACAGCTTACAAAACAGGACTTGTTAGAAGAGCAGTGACAGCAAATTCTTTACTCAAGTTGTATTTAGCCCTTACTGTTGTCAAATGCCTTCAATATTGCTGCAGCCATCAATTTGATTTCAGATTTGTAATAGTGTCAGGTATTATATACATAAGACTGGATTAGGCTACACACCACAGGAACATTCCACTCTATCGCCACCAGGAGGAGTAATAGGGAAATTTAGAAAAATTGGTAACTAAGTCTGCAGGTTTTTTCTTACATACTGGTAGTTTTCCCACTGACTTACAATGAAGTGACCATAAAGTGTATATAAATGCTTAAAATGGAGTACAAGCATTTAAGAAATTTCCCAATTTCACTACCTCTTCACATAGGCAACTGCCACTATCAGTGTGGTAGAAGGAAATATATGCAATTTTTATTTTGGTAAACACATCTCTTTGCTTTTTGATATATATTTAGACTTGCTAAAATTTTCACTTTATAAAAATGGCGAACAAACACATGGTGACATTTTAGTCGCAAATGTATTAACCCTTTAGCAGCCATTCCAGGGCCAAAATTGTCCTGCCGCTGGGAAAGTGTGCCTTACCCAGCCTGGCAGGCTCCGCTGGGTGTGCGGCAGCTGATTAGGGGTGATGACAGGGAGCACTCATACATACCTGTCCAGATGGCTTCTTCTTCCTCCACCATGGTGGCGGTGACACGCTCCCAGCAGGTCTCCTTGGTTCTGATCACATACGGTCTCCTGGATCCCGATCACATGTAATGTCATGTGATCTGAAGTGTTCGGGGCCCAGAAGACCTCCCGAGAGTTCAGAGCCACTGGTGGAGGAAGAGAAGAAGCCGTCCGGAGCAGGTAAATATAGCTTCTTACTCCCATGCACTCGATTGGCTGCACTAGGCAGCCAAACGAGATATCCCGACCAAAGGCTTTCAGTGCAGCAGGAGCTTTCAAACAAAGCATCTGGTTTGAAGCTGCTAAAAGGTTAATAGGTTAAGACAATAAGCATAAACCCTTCGTATGAACAACTATTAAATCTACAACTATAGCAGTGCCTTCTGGACACCATGGATAATGCAGCAAGCCATGCCACTGCAGTGGTGCTGCACTGTTGTCCAGTCTGGACAGCAAATATGTAGGTAGAGGATTACTCTCTTGACATGTTTTCTTTTCACAAAATGCCAATTGTCTGGTTACCATGCTGATGTCTTGACACCTGAGGTGAAAATAAACTAATTAAATAAACTATTGTATCTATCGTCCTTCTCCTAAAATAATACTTTTCAAGATATTCCATAGTTTTATTTTATATTTAAATCTACTTTTCATGTTTTTACTGTTTTATTGTTTTTGCTCAAGGACACATTCATTAAAGTATGCCAGAGCTAAAATCTATGAATTATTGAACCTTTTTATCTCTTTACTGCTCACAGAAGTCATTTTCTGCTAGGAAAGTGTTTTATAGTTGTAATTTCATAACAGTGAGGGTCACACTGTAGTCTGACCCAGACCTGACTGAGACAGGAACTGCCACTTACATACCTGATATTTAACTCTTTCAGGCAGAGAAAGAAAAAAAGGAACACAGCACAGTTATTTGTGTGCTAGGCACTGTACATACACATGTCTATCTCATCATGTCACAGGTCACTTTGGGTATCCTTTAATTCCACCTCAGTCACATACCTGCAATGGATTTGCAGTCAGCTGAGTAAGACTTGAATCAGAAAATCTGTGTCAGTAATTCAACATTAGAGGCAGAGAATTTTTAACCACTTAGGTCTATCTGGACGGATATACCCGTCCAGATAGCCTGCTGCGCCAGGCCGGTGCTCCCGCGGCCTTCCGTTAGCCCCGAGATCAATGAATGGGAACATAGTTCCCATTCATTGATCTGAGTGCCTGGCAGAAAAAATGACGGCTTCTTATCAGAGGCCAAGCAAAGAAAAGTTTCCCATCCTTATGCTTTCTGGAAGTGTGAGCGTTCACTTCCGGGACTAAAAAAACTGTTTTGACTGTGGCCATCTTGTGGCCAAATAGTAAAACTACATCCACATACATTTTTTATTAAATAAACACATATTATTACATTTAAAATTAACTGTTTGCCTCCCACACCAAAAATTACCCAAATAAAATGTTTAATTAAAAAAATTACAATAAAAAAACAACATAAATAGTTACCTAAGGGTCTGAACTTTTTTTTAATATGCATGTCAAGAGAGTATATTACTATAATTTTTTAAAATTTAAAATTATAAGCTTGTAAATAGTGATAGATGCAAATTAAAAAGTTGTACCTTTATTTCCAAATAAAATATCGGCGCCATACATTGTGATAGGGACATAATTTAAACGGTATAATAACCGGTACAAATGGGCAAATAAAATACATGTGTTTTAATTATGGTAGCATGTATTAATTTCAAACTATAATTGGCAAAAACTGAGAAATAATGAATTTTTTCCATTCTTTCTCAATCTTCCTGTTAAAATGGATTTAGAATTAAATAATTCTTATAAAAAACTATATATATATATATATATATATATATATATATATATATATATATATATATATATATATATATATATATAAATATATAAAACTTCTAAATTCCTATCACTGCGCTGCGTAATATGTTGGCGCTTTATAAATACAATAAATAAATAAATAATAAATATCACTTCAGGTTCCTTTCATAGAATAAAGTGGACTGACCATGCTTGACTGACAATCCTTGCATAGCTCAGCAACCTGTAACATTCACTAACTTTGTAACATTCAATCCATACAATAGGCCTCTCCTGGCATACAGTAAAAAATGGCGGCGGGAAAAAATGGCGCATGGAGCCGCCGCTAAAGTGTTCAAAATGCTATTTTTCGTTTTAATGTTAAAACATTAAATAGCGTTAGCAGCTCCGTGCACCATTTGTTCTATGTGCATGCATAAAAAGTAAAATAATAAATACTAATAAATATAAATAATGTGTGTGTGTGTGTGTATATATATATGTATATATATGTCTATATATATATATATATATATATATATATATATATATATATATATATATATTTATATATATATATATATATATATATTTATATATATATATATATATATATATATATATATATATATATATATATATATATATATATATATATATAGTGATTTTCAAAAGTATTCGGCCCCCTTGAAGTTTTCCACATTTTGTCACAAACATGAATCAATTTTATCGGAATTTCACGTGAAAGACCAATACAAAGTGGTGTGCACGTGTGAAGTGGAACGAAAATCATACATGATTCCAAATTTTTTTTACAAATAAATAACTGCAAAGTGGGGTGTGCGTAATTATTCAGCCCCCTTTGGTCTGAGTGCAGTCAGTTGCCCATAGACATTGCCTGATGAGTGCTAATGACTGAATAGAGTGCGCCTGTGTATAATCTAATGTCAGTACAAATACAGCTGCTCTGTGATGGACTCAGAGGTTGTCTAAGAGAATATTGGGAGCAACAACACCATGAAGTCCAAAGAATACACCAGACAGGTCAGGCATAAAGTTATTGAGAAATTTAAAGCAAGCTTAGGCTACAAAAAGATTTCCAAAGCCTTGAACATCCCACGGAGCACTGTTCAAACGATCATTCAGAAATGGAAGGAGTATGGCACAACTGTAAACCTACCAAGACAAGCTGTCCACCTAAACTCACAGGCTGAACAAGGAGAGCGCTGATCAGAAATGCAGTCAAGGGGCCCATGGTGACTGGATGAACTACAGAGATCTACAGCTCAGGTGGGGTTAATCTGTCCATAGAACAACTATTAGTTGTACACTGCACAAAGTTGGCCTTTATGGAAGAGTGGCAAGAAGAAAGCCATTGTTAATAGAAAAGCATATTTGCAGTTTGCCACAAGCCTTGTGGGGGACACAGCAAACATGTGGAAGAAGTACCCCTTACCCATTTCCACAAAGGGTTAAATGAAATAAAAACACAAAGACGAAAAAAGTATTTTATTATTCTTAATTAACCAGAAATACTTACCTGTACCTTCAAAAAAATGTTCCCACGCCAATATCCTTCGGAAATTATTCCACGACAGTATCCTCTAATGTTGCGACCTTGATTGAAGATCTCCGATGACACACTCACCCGATGCCACACACCGCCGCTCCCCTACACTGCTCTATCTATACTGAGTATAGCTAGAGCTAAAAAGCATCTTTGAATTTGGCTCCAAGGAGCCCCATTGGTCTAATTACAGACCAATGGGGTTCCTCCTGATACCCATTGGTCTGTTATTAGACCAATGGGGAGCATTGGAACCAAAATTTAAAGATGTTTTTAAGCTCTAGCTATACAGAGTATAGCTAGAGCCGCTCCATCATCCCTCCTGCGCGGCTTTCTGCACTTCTCCCCGCATACTAAATCTATAGCGCCCACCCACGCTGTCACCCTGGGTGCTATGGGTGCTCCATGGTTGCGTTGTGTACTGCTCCGTCAGCCCTCCTTCTCCCTCCATAGCAAAAGGACCCATCACTAACTTGAAAGCTAGGTACATATCTGTACATCCTCTGCCCACACTGTCTCCCAAGGTATCGAGTCCCATTCTCTGCTGGGTGACAGTTCACACATGTGTGTTCAAAACTGTGGCCACACTGCTCCGTGATGTTACATGCCACTGCCAGAAACAGACAATCCAGCAGACTCCAGGGGCGGTATCCTTTCCAATTATGGTATAATTTATAATGGACATTTATTGTTCTATCTGTATGTTTATGATATGCAGTTATTTACCAAAGTGTGCTTTAAGCTAACGTTTAAAATCTCTGATCATTTTTCATGAGCATCTTCCTCTGCATGTAACTTTTGTGCATGTGAGAAAGTTTTGTCTTACTTTCACGGTCATTGTTACAGTGCTGATTTACAGCTGCAATAAAAAAATATGACTGGTTGCTATGGGCTTATGAAAGTTTGGGTTCCAGTTTTAGTTCTCTCTAAAGAAGCCACTATACCTCAAGGTTAATTGAAGACCAGGGACTAGTGACTTTAGGTTCACTTTAACTATGCTTGGAAGATTACAGTGGTTTATTTCTGTGTTCCACATATATTCTGAACAAATGGTTGTCTACTCGTACATGCTTTCTATACCTACACAATGTGAGTGATTTACTACGGAAGATTTTCAGGTAACGGCAGTAAAGGGAAATTAACCTTTTTTCCCTTCAAGCATCCAATCTTGTTTGGAGAAAAAAAGTAGCTACTCTGCACATTATTGGATGTTCACAATGAGTACAGTGTAACTTTTCTGCTCTGCACTGCATGTTACTTGATTAAATTAACTCCAGTGAGTAGTGAGGTATTTGCATTATCAACGTATAACAAAGTTAAATGGCCTAAATGTACTGTCATATTTTGTAAATGTCTTAAAACTAATCAGCATTTCATTGTCTATTACAGATGATGATTTCTTTCATGAACTACCAGAGACTTTTCCTTCAGATCCACCAGAGCCATTGCCTCATTTTCTCATTGAGCCAGAAGAAGCTTACATTGTAAAAAATAAACCAGTGAATTTGTACTGCAAAGCCAGCCCAGCCACACAGATCTACTTCAAGTGTAACAGCGAGTGGGTACATCAGAAAGACCATGTGGTGGATGAAAGAGTGGATGAAACCTCAGGTGAGCATATTTGACCGGGTCATATATGTGTGTTCTGACAACATGGAAGAATTATAGCCCTTTGCCCCTTAGTGGCAGAAGCATGTCTGCTTGTATTGATTAGAAAATGTTGGTCCTAATTGATACGAGGCTTTTAGTGTGGTACTTTAGACATTAATACTGTATGTATTATCAACAAAGACTTATAAAGATATTTGCTTTTGTAAATAAGCACTCTTGCTGCAATGCTGGAAGTGTTTTCAATTCTGAAGCGCTTGTCAAAGATGACTTTCAAGCAAGGTCACGAGCCTCTGACTGAGTGAAGTAAACAAGCATCTTTACTCTGGCAAGCCGGTGACCATTATTATTTGTTTCATTCAAAACCTTATTTGACCCTACATTTTCCAATCTATCAGTTATTTATAGTCCAGGTTCCGGCTCAGTCTTTTTTTGGATGTGTAATAGAGGATTGTTTTATATGCAATAATAGGAAAAAGCCTGTTGCATGAATTTGCATCCTGCTCTACATTCCTTAGCTGCCTGTTTCCTCCCCTCCCATCTTGGCATCATAAGCTGTTATTCCGCAGTCAAAATCCATGCTCATCTCTACTTTTGATAAGTAGATTAGCCATTTAGGAAACCAACAATAACTTGTTTGGGGCTACCAACCATTTATTTAAAAAAAAAAAAAAAAAAGCTACAGTGATCAGTAGTAGACAAGGCACATAACATTGATATTGCACTTTTCTCACAGTGGATTCAAAGTGCTTTAGGGCTGCAGCCACTTAGGGCGATTAGGAGCATTAGGGACCCTTGCCCAAAGACTCCTTACTGTTTTAGGTACTGGCATGAGCCGGGATTTGAACCTTGGTCAACGGCAACACCCTTAAAGAGAACCCGAGGCGGTTCCGTGGTGGGGCAGATGGGACACAGAGGCATGTTCTCTGCCTCATGACATACCTCTGTGTCCCCACACCGCCGCTCTCTTCCCCCCACCACTGCGTTATAGCCCCCCCCAAGATTAGCGACAATATTTGTCGCTATCTCGGAGGGTAAAAAGAGGAGAGGAATTCCCTGTTGAAAACACCCGCTGAGGGCGTTCCTGCAAGGTTTCCAGAGCCTCCATTGGGCAGCTCTCTCTCCCTGGCCCCCTGCTGCTCCCCCACCTCCCTGCACACTGGGAGAGAGAATCAATCTCTCTTTCCAGCGTCACAAAAGTGGGTCAGTGTGGCCCACAGGAGCGGAGGAGAACGGCGGTTTTGGCGGATACCTGATCTACTCAGCTCCCCAGATCAGGTAGCTTTTTTTTTTTTTATTATTATGAGCCCACCTCAGGCTCTCTTTAAAAAGACTCTGTAACAAAAATGTCATCCTTATTTCTTCTATCCTATAAGTTCCTATACCTGTTCTAATGTGCTCTGTCTAACTGTAGTCTTTTCTAGTTGCACAGTGGCTATATTATCTCTGTTATATAATCTAATCATCTCTCCTCTGCCGGCTCTGTCGTGCTGAGGCAGTCAGGCTGGAATGTGCTATGCTGCTTGTGATTGGATAGAAGCTATACACACCCTCTCCAGGCACACTCTGTATGACTCACACACTGAGCTGCTCTCAGCATATCACTTGCTATGTCTGTTGTTTGTAAACACTGCCTAAAACTGGCAATTACAAGCCAGGATTGCAGCAGGGAGTGGCAGAAACAGCACAGAGGGGCCCAGGAGAATATAATGAATAGAATGGTATGCTTTTTATTGTAAGAATTTTAGAGTACAGATTCTCTTTAACCTGTATGCTATCCAGCAATAAGGAGTTCTCAATCAGATCGTTAGGATCTTTAAGGTACCAGATTGTTGCAATGTAGATGAATTCGGGAATACTTTGCAAACTAAAGCCATAGTTGCATGCCCTCACAAAGACAATTCCACTCATACCTTTTGTTTGCACATCTCATACTATTTTCATGCTTAGAGGTCCCAGTCAGCCTTGCTAGCTAGTGCGAAAGTAAAGAGCAGAATGCCCTCTCCATCGCTCACCCCGGGTTTAATACCGACTAGAAAAGAGTTAAATATGACATCATCTTCGCCATCCCCTATATCCGTCTATTGGTGCACCCACTTGTGGTGTCATCATACACACCTACTCGATTAATAATCAATGAGGCATTTGACCCACATGCAGGAATGTGGATGTTTACAAAACATGGCTGATGTTTATTGTTCTAGTGGTGGTACATGCCCCGGTCAGGGAGACCTGCGGCCTTGTTCAGAGAACAGCTTCTTGGTATGTTCTAGTTCTGCTGACAGAACTGCAGATTTTCTCTCTAATAGAAAATCCCCTTAAAGGGCAGGTCTGCTCATCAAGCCTTTTTGACTAACTCAGTCCAAATAACTGAGGCCTACTTAAATTATAACAATAATTACTTTTTTCATCATCAAATTTTATAAAGAGATCCATTAATTAGCAGTATTGAGTCACTGCTTTACATTGCTCTTTCCCTTCAGTATAAACACACTTTACACACCTTATCATTTGAATTGGTCATCATTAAACATTTTGGATGGTCTTTCCACATACAGTACAAACATGCATGTTCTGATCTAAGGAGACCAAAGGAAGTAAGATGAGTATGAGCAAGCTGTCAATGCTTGAGACAGTATACAGTAATTGCAATTGAGCATGTTTTTCTGGTGTGCCCAATCATTAATGAAAATGTGGGGGAATTGAGGGACATGTACACATTTGGAAAAAGACTGAAAAATAATCATGAACTTTTGTTCTGGGCGACCTAAGTTTCAAATATGTATGGGTCTTTAGAAGCCAACATAACCCTTAAGTGTCTGAATGAAGTGTCATATGTTAGTTTACCACACATGTTCTGCAGAAATTGTAATTCTCTGAAGTAAAGCCTGGTTCACATCTGCGGTTGTTTGTGGAGCCGGCAGTACGGATCCACCATCAGGATCTGGTAAAAACTGTAAATTTTTACAGCCAGTGTACTGTAAACTGTCAGTTTACTATTTGTTCTTATGTAGCTGCAAAACCTTCCATTTCCGTTCCGCTGAGCAAAATGGTCTGAAGAATTTGGTCCTGCTGCATTTTTTTTACGGAACCATACAGCCAGTTCCGTTGGCAAAAGCAGATGTGAACCGGGCCTTAGATGATAGTCCTCATGAAACATGAGTCTGCACAATCTGCAACTTGACCAGCAAGGTAAGTTGGCACTGCAGTGGTAAAACAAAGTTATTAATGTAAGTGCATTAAGATAGGGAATGTTTGAGTGATGGAAAGTTTTATTTAGGCTGTGTTCACACTACACTGGATGAAAAACTGATCCTGTAAAAACTGATCCTTTTTCCATATCAAACAGATCAGTTTGTAACATTGGCATCAGCTTTTCATCTGTTGTTACCATTCCAGTTTGCATCACCACCCAATTGGTATACCTGTTGTTATCACACCGCCACTCAGGTTCAGTGCAAGAGAGAAGCACCGGTAAACAGACTGCAATATAAGCATTGAGGCTCCCCATTGGAATGGGAAATACATGCAACCACCAGCCTAGTGAGACAGGATACCATCCATTGTCATAGGCTAACATTGATTCCGTCAGCATCTGATTCATCCGGACGATTGAGAAAGGTTGTGCAGGACCCATAGTTGTGCTCAGCTCTCAGAACGGAACAAGTGGAACTGTTGTGGATGGACTGATGTGAACTGATCCTATTGCTTTGCATAGGATCCATTTGCATCCAGTTGGATCCTTTCCATTTAATTCTGCATAGAGGAACATTTTTTATGCTAATGTAAACCAGGCATCAAACAAACAGTTCACCATATCATGTACACAATCCCCATATCAAGTACTATATATAATCATCATATTGGGGAAATAAAGCTGCACTTAGTTTCACTGCTTACTTTTTCTAGCATGTTATATTCATGCATTAAGCATCCGCATTATACAAACATTTCAAAAGCTGATACTACAGAAATCTATGCAAATACCTGATAGGATTTGTGCGACTTTGGTGATGGCAAAAGGAAATCCTTAGCTTTGTGTTGGAGATGACTTGTGTCTGATAACAGGCTAGGGAGTATGGTGGGCACTGATTCTTTGCTGATGCTTTGAAATTTCCACATTACTTTGCTAGAAATCAGATTTCTCACCTGGATATGTGTCTCAGAATGCCATAATGATTCATAGGAATAGCAGGTGTAGACATTTCAGATCTTGTGTGGATTTCACCCTCCCTGCACTGAGATGTGAGACACCCTACGGTATGTGTACACAATAGCTGTTCTCAGTTTAAAAACTGTTTCTTTCAGTCAGTAAACTGTGTATTATAATTATCACACAAAGCTACTGAAATTCAAGAAGACAATTAGATTAAAAAGCTGTCTCGTCTTAAGGTTGATTTGAACTTACTTGTGTGCATTGCTGCCAAATTAAGCTTCACTTGCAACAACTGAGCAATCGGTGTGCTTTGTAGGAGTTAATTGTTTGGCATTTACAAGTGTTTCCATGAATCACTGAAGAGTGTAGAAGTTGTGCGCCAAAGGGTGTTCCCATGGATGTTGCTGGAAGAGAAGGTTTACTTACCCAAATTTACAAGATGAACACATGGATAGTGCTACAACCAAAGGGTAATCCACAAATCCCGCCCTCCCACAGAAACTATTAATAATACCACAGGTCTGTGGCACTAGTGGTGCTAACTTATTACACAATGCCATTGTAATAATTAACCTTTTTCTCATGTAGCCTAAGGTGCACAGTAGAAGTGCTTTCAAAGCACTAGCGATTTGAAAAGCACTTTTCTATCGTAATGGACTAGTGTGTGTTCTCACTTGAACGATGTGATAAGAAGAAAAAAAAAAAACACGCATAGTAATACATTAGCAAAATGCTTTCCAAATTCAAATTGCTTAGAAAAGCACTTGACGTGTGGCTCAGCCCCTAGTGAGGGGCTCAGCATTTTTCGACAGTCATTTTCACACCAAAATATGCATTTTTGACTCACAATTTTAGCTTAAATATTATATATATACTATTTTCGCAATATGCACATTTTTTTTTTGCAAAAATAAGAACTTTCTAGAAAATGTGTTTTCTCATTCCCATTAATTTCAATGGATTTAGGAAAAAAATTATTTCTGTATGCATCACCATAGATTTTTGCATTACACTTATTTGCTAGAAAATGTGTTTTCTCATGCCCATATATTTTTTCAAACATTTTCATTTGTTCAAAAATATTATGTGACATTTTTTGGGAAAAATTATGGCAAAACAAAAAACCATTAGTAGACAATTACAAAAAAAAAATAAATCTATGTTTACAGACCTATACAGTAGCTTCCTAACAATAATCAGTTTTTTAATTTTTATTTTTAAGTACTGTGAATATATGGAAAATGGCATTCGGCTGACTTATTTAACCTTCTCAGTACTCTGTTTACTACATTATTGAATAGTAAAAGGTTCTTTTTTCTTTCCTTTTTACAATACAGTAATTATAAGGGGATATACTGGGAAATAAAACTCTACTAAGAGCATGGTTCAGAGGCACTGGACTGATGCCACTGTAATCAGACTTTCCTGCTGTGATTTAAAAATTACAGATAACAGTCCATTTTTTACCCCAGTAACCTCAGCAGACTAAAGGTAGCCATACACTGGTCGATTTGCCATTAGATCGACCAGCTGACAGATCCCTATCTGATCGAATCTGATCAGAGAGGGATCGTATGGCTGCCTTTACTGCAAACAGATTGTGAATCGATTTCAGCCTGAAACCGATCACAATCTGTTAAGCTACTCCTGCCGCCTGTCTCCCCCCCCGTATACATTACCTGACGCTGGCTCCCGGGCATCTTCTCCGCGCTGCACGGCTCTGTTCCGGCTCCATCCCGGCGCTTCCTGTGTCACTCTGTGACCAGGAAGTTCAAATAGAGCGCCCTCTATTTGAACTTCCTGGTCACTGCAGTGACACAGGAAGCGCCGGGATGGAGCCGGAACAGAGCCGTGCAGCACGGAGAAGATGCCCGGGAGCCAGCATCAGGTAATGTATAGCTGATCGGATCGGCCGCCGCTAGCGACGCGCTCCCTACCCGCGGGCGATCGAGGGTAATTTCCCGCACGGCGCGATGGATAGACCGATCCGATTTCGGGAGGAAATCGGATCGGCGGGTGCGTTTACCGCGAACGATTGGCAGCTGATTCGAGGATCGAATCTGCTGTCGAAACGGCCGCGAATCGGGTCAGTGTATGGCCACCTTAAAGGTGCCCATACACTCGTCAGATTGGCAGCAGATAGATAAGAAATGCATCTGATGATCTATCTGATGCGTTTTTAGAACATTTTTTACCAGGATAGAATTTCAATAGATTTCAGTTTGAAATCTATTGAAATTCGATCTGATGGCATTTTTTTGCCATCAGAATTTTTTAAGGCCAATGCAAACTGATAAGCAATCTCATCAGATCGACCTAAATTTTCCACCCTGCCAGTTCGATGGAAATCCATCGAAATCGATCGAAATCGGCCATCGATCGGTCGATTGGTCAACTGATTTGCAAACGATCAATCGATCGATCGGGATCGATCGGTCCGCCAGAAAATCGGCAGAGTGTATGGGCCCCTTAAGCCTGTACTTAGTTAAGGTTTTAACTTGCTAGGTTCAGTTACACTTTCAATCAAAAGTGGACACCCAATCCAGCCTTTTTTGATGTACCAAAATAAAACCTAGTCTTTCATCCAGGATATTTTTCAAAATCGTCAAATTAGGCAAAAGAAAAGTAATACCTGTGATTTGGTCTGTGTAAAGCCTCGTACACACGTCTGACTAAAGACGGCTGAGGCGGCCGATAATGAGTGCCTTAGCCGATATCAGGCGGGTGTACACAGGCTTGCGACCCACAAGCGATCTACCCAGGAGATCAACTCACCCACCATATTGTTCACTCTGCTCCCCCACCCACTGCATGATGTTACGTATACCCCAATCTGCCATCCCTCCGCCTCCCCGCATAGCAACACAGCATCCCATTCCAGCGATGTCACCCAAGGGGATCGGGTCCCAATGGGCGACATCCTTCATAGGTGTGTTCGCACATTAAGCTGCAGCTGTTATACATATTCATATATTCAACCAGAAAGGTAGAATAGTAAAAGATTTGCCCACCATTTTTGGAATTATCTGCTGCTGGAATTACTGTGGCTTGGCTCCTCTTTTCAGCTGATATATAAATAAAGCAGTATGGAAACTACTGTTGCCAACTATAGACATTGTCTTACATACTGGAATTTTCAGATTTGAAATGAGATGAAATCTCAAATATTTGAAGAGACCCTCCCTGTAGTGTATTTAGGCATGTGAAACCATTGTTATATCCTGAAACAGAAGTGTTCAATGATGCTATTTTTTACTCGGAACACCTTTATTCCTGTCTTATCCAGTGATATGAAAAACCCTGCAGGTCACTCAAGCCTGTTAGTGACTTACAGGACTTACATGTGATCACTCCTCACAACGTCCCTTCTGGTGACTTATACTGTATAGGTGGATGGTAGACAGCATGTCTCCACTCCACCTAGACAGTCTGGGTCAGAGGATAAAATGGAAGAAAAGATGTTGAAGGTAAGAAGAGGCATCTGTACTGTTATGAACCCTTTTTTGGAGGTAACAGTGGATTCATATGTGGACCCACTACAGAATCATTGCAGTCGGACAGTTCTTGTTTCAGAGATGCTGTTCATTTGCTCTCATATTTATAAAGCTCTCTCCCGCTTATGTTGCATAACAGGAAACTACGACTGCAGCACCCACATGAAGATTTTTTTTCCTTTCCAGGATAGTTTGGTTTCTTGAAAAAAAAAATCCCAATGTATGCTCCGACATAAGAATATAGTCACACCACTGATGAGTTACTTCGGTATACATGCACTTTATGTGCACTTTTGGTCCTCGGCTGTAGAGCTGTGGTAGAATTTAACGATTGGCAATGATGTATCCCTGATGATACTGAGGCAACATAAAGGCAACTTTTACATTAACAGGAGTGCAATGTGATGAAGGATTGAGTACAATTGTAGGTTTATTTACATCACATAAAAAGGATAAAACAACTTAATGCTGGGAATACACAGCTCAATTCTAAGCTGATAAGATGGCTCGATAGATCATTTCCAACATGTCCGATCACTGTTCGATCGTTTTCCCACTCGATTTCTCATTGAAGTGAATTGAAAAAAGATAAGAAAAACGAGTGGAAGATAAGAGAATAGAGCGAGTAAAACGATCGGGCGCAGAATCGAGCACCAAAATCGACCCGTGTATTCCCAGCATAAGAGAAAATGGAATGGATTGACTAGTGAGTCATATGAAAAAGCAGGTGTAATGCCAGATGGACTGCAGAAGAAGACCATACCAACTGAGAACTAGCCTACTGTGAGATTCATTGCTAAATGAAAAAAAAAATGATTCTGAGGATCAGAAATGAGGAGAAGAGGGAACAGTTAAAAGAGCATTCTGGAGAGCTGCCTAAAAGTGTCTGTCTTAAGATATGTTCTAGAAATGTGACTAATTTAATGCAGTAAATTAAGCTATAAACAATCAATTTGAGAGGGTGCAGGCTATTATTATAGCAAACATCAAGTGGTTTCAAGTACATGGATCTACAACGTAATCTTGAAAGAAAACTATTTAGCAAGTATTACTGCTGTTTCTTAACCTGTGAAAAAAAAAATTCAACCACAGTCAGATTTCAAATTCTGCCCAGTTTGGTTAATAACTATCTACCCAAGCCCTGCCTTCTGGTTAGTCATGCTGTCTGTTTTAGTATGTGCAGAGACAAGACAGCTGCTCTGTGTTTTAGCTTGTTCAACTTAATTCAAAGGGAATATAGAAAAAGAAGAGGGCATTGAATAAAGCTAAAAATGAAAATCGAGTTGAGAGGTTACAGGCAACTAGTAAAGGCACCATACATTTGGTCTAAGTATATACATCCACTATGATACCCTAAAAGAGAACTATTTACTAAAAGTAATGTAGCTGTTTCTTACAATGTAAATGTTTTTTTCTTCCTGCAGGAAATAGCTGGTAGTATTAGTATAGTATTCTAGTCATTAATTCATATAGTGAAATATCGGTAATATTTGCCAATATTTCACCAGGACTTAACCTCTGCCTGCTCTCACACAAATCCTTGGTGGTACCTGACCTTAACACCCCCTCACCATGGTGAGTGCCCAACCTTAACGCTTCCTGCTGGGCAACTAACCTTGACCTCATGGCCACCTACCCTTACCCCCCCCCCCCCCTTCCTCACCTAGCCTTAACCCGCAAGCTTATTTCTGCCCCCTCTAAATAGCAAGAACCATGGCCGCCCGCTATGCAAACTGCAGCTACATTTAGCTGTTCTGACAAATAGTTTTTATCTAGGGTATAGTATCCACACCCAGGCATATGAAGAAAAAGTGAAAATACAGCCACTACATAGAATCTGTTCAGGGAGAGGGCTGTGAGCTGTACATAATGGATCTGCTTTTTCTTTGGGTTACTAGGACATATAAAGTACAACATTTGTGATATCGGAGCAGCGTTTGATGGGAAAGTGCTTTAATAGCACTATAAGTCAGCATTTAGTTAATAATATACTTTCAAAGGCCTGGAATAAGTTGCTTCCATTGCATATTTTATGTTCTGCTGTACATAGGCTGCCATCTGTCATTCTTAACTCAGTCTGTATGTGTGTGTTCTCCTTAGGTTGCGTAAAATGATGCAGTCATCCAACATCAACTTAGGTCTCCAGGGTTTTATAGGTTAATTTACCTGCCAAGTAGTACAGTATTTGTTATCTGGCAGAATAATAGGTTTACTGGAGAAAAGGAAGTCGCTGTCCTAATAATAGTAAGAAAAATGTATATTCAAAGATTGTCAGACACTGCCATCCAGTGCAGAACCATGCAGGAATATATCAATATACGCATACAGTGCACATCAAGATGTATTGGGGGTATAAATGACTAGTCAAGTGCAGTTACGTTGCAGCTTTATTTATAAAAAGCAATTTCATTAAGTGGCAGAAATATTACCTTGAAGCTATTTGTATGTTTCACTCCCAACACAAAATGTGCGTGTTAAACCTGGGCTCACAATAAAAAGGTAGACCTGAAGTAAAAGGTGCTGGAAGCTCTCACTGCTATACAGTTTTAAAAATGCCAGTTGCCTGGCTGTCATGGTTATCCTTAGGCCTTAAAGCATACCTTAAGTGGCATGTGACATGATGAGATAAACAAAGGTACATATAGTAATAGCCCTGCTACAAAAACTACAGAGATCTAAGATCTCCCAGCTGCCTGTTTTTACGCTTTCCTAGCTGTACACAAACACTGCTGTTCCTACCCTGCTGCAATAACACAATGGCTCTCCTGCATAAAGCCGCATCTACACGAATAGATGCGGTCGCGATGCTCCTTATCAATCGAGCCGCTGATGCGGCTTGATTGATAAGATCCGACAGGACGGATCTCCGCACCGCCGATTCCCTGCTCGATCCCCGCGAGGGGACAATGGCAGGGAATCGTGCGGGAGATAAGCGGCGCCGGCGGGGACGAGCGGGGAATGGAATGCGGCGCACGCGCGGCGAGCGGGGACACGGCGGCTCGATTAGCCGCCGGATCGCTGCAATGTCCCATGGTGTAGATGGGGCTTTAGGCTGCAAAAAAACCTACCCAGAAGCTTTAGTGTGGCGTCTTCACTGGAGGGGAGGGGATATAACAACTCTGTAGGAGAATTTGGGTAGTGGGTAGCCATTTGTAGTAATATATATATATATATATATATATATATATATATATATATATATATATATATATATATATATATACAGCTTTTTTGTGTGTAGATAGGTTATAACTGTTTTAAGGTGTAGTTAACTTCCTGTTTGTTCCTCTTTGCTGAATACATTCTGTTCTTTTCTCTTGCATTCATTATTCTTTCTTCATTGTTTTGAACATAGTGGATTACAGGCAGGCTGATACCAAATGCAAATCAAATACTATTAAAGTGCAAATGAAGCTATACAGATGCAAATGAAAGGCACAAAGCTCTTTTATGACAAAAAAGTTTGGCTTTTGTTATATATTGCTAAATCATTGCTGGAAGTGTTATATTAGAGGTAAATATAACCTGATACTGTCCAGAGTTATATACCAATCAGAGCAAACTCATGAGCTGCTCTGATTAGCCCTGAGCTCAAAGGACAACTGAAGTGAAAGGGATATGAAGCCTGACATATTTATTTATTTTTAAGCCATACTAGTTGCCTGGCTGTAATGCTGATCCTTTGCCTCTGTTACTTTTAGCTAAAGACCCTGAACAAGCATACAACAAATCAGGTGTTTCTGACATTATTGTCCGATCTGACAAGATTAGCTACAAGCTTTTTTTCTGGTGGTATTCAGACACTACTGCAGCCAAATAGATCAGCAGGACAGCCAGGCAACTGGTATTGCTTACAAGGAAATAAATATGGTAGCCTCCATATTCTCACTTCAGTTGTCCTTTAAGGTATGCACACACACACAAACATTGTCACTCACAGGGACTCAACCCCTTGGGCAACAACAGCTCAGGGCAAAGTGCTGTACAGACACTTTGCAACACATACTGTTGCTTTGGAGGGAGAGGAGAGAAAATGGTGTGTCGTACCATGGAGCAGCTTCCAGCATGAGGGGTAGTGAGAAGAATAATGAGCATTTCTCTCTGAGTAAAATGCACTATACATTACTTTTTTCCCATGTCACTTTCACTTACAGTAGGAAAAAAATCAGACAGATCTGACAGGTTTTTTGGACTAGTGTACCTCCCCATGGGGAATCAAAAGGGTTTTATTATTCTCGTAAGTACTTACTTTATAATAGTTGCTCAGTTCAGCTGCCAAAATGGTGTGCAAATGGTTAGTGGCAGGCATCTTTGTATAGATCTTTTCTATGGAGTGATTTTTTTTTTTTTTTAAGAATAAGAGAAATACTGAGAATAACCCATTAAATACTTACTGTGCCTACTAAGGGTTTTTCCCCTTCTGGACCAGAGCTATTTTCACCTGTCAGCACACCTCCCATTCATGCGCCAATAACTTTATAGCTACTTATCACAATGAAATGATTTATATCTTGTTTATTTTTTTGCCATTAATTAGGCTTTCTTTAATGGGAATAATAAGAAAAGATGGGGAAAAAAATCATTGTTTCTCAGTTTTTGGTCATTATAGTTTTAGAATAAAAATGTACTACTGTGGTAAACCCCACACATTTTATTTGCTCATTTGTCCCGGTTATTGCAATGTTTAAAATATTTCCCTACTACAATGTATGGCGCCAATATTTTATTTGGAAATAAAGGGGCATTTTTTCAGTTTTGCGTCTATCACTATTCAAAAGGCCATATTTTCAAAAATAACATTAATATACCCTCAGGACATACATATTAAAAAAAAAGTTCAGTCCCTAAGGTAACTATTTATGTATTTTGTTTTTAATTGTCTTTTTTATTATTTTTTATATGCAAATTTTGTTGGTGGTAACTATGGGATAGTGGGGGAGGTAATGGGTTAATTTTAATGGTATATGTGTTATTATTATTTTTTTTATATGAAATGTATGTAGGTGTAATTTTACTATTTAGCCACTAGAAGTCCTCATGCATTTTCTTCCTGCCGCATACTAATAGTAGGCTAACAGGAAGTAATGTGTGTAAGTGTAACTTAGTTTGTTACAATGACCGCAGCCATCTCATTGATGCTGGCAATCATTGACAGAGACACTTATGCTGGGCATACACTTATCCAATTATGCGCCGGATCGATTCCCGCTCGTCCCCCCCCCGGCGCTCCTTATCAGCCGCTCGATTCCCCGCTTTTGTCCACCGGCGGGGATCGAGCAGGGAATCTACCCGGCAGGTCATCGGACCTGTCGGATATTATCAATCAAGCCATCAGCGGCTCGATTGATAAGGACTAGAAACTCCGTGTATGCCCAGCATCAGATCGGTGAATGGGAACTGTTTTCCCATTCACTGATCTTTGGACTAACAGGTGGCAACAAGAACAAGCAGAGGCGTGCACGTGGGAGCGAGTGGGAGTGTGTACATCGGTGATCGCTGCAAGGGCCGTATATATACACCCTTGTGCAGGAACTGAAGTCCTGTGGGGTGTAGATTTACTGCTATGGGAGGCAAAAGTGGTTAAGACATGAAGTTCAAAGGCAGGGCTGCACTCCTTTCGAATGGGGATGCAGGATTGCAAGAGGAGGATCACCTCCACAGTATCAAACAAAAGTAGGAAGATGCAATCCGCACATCAAACATCACTATCCAGTGGTTTTATTAACCCACAGGGCCCTATGCAATTACCAAACTCGCCAGCGCTAGGTGCTGGCGAGTTCTTAAATTAGGCGTCAGCAAGGTCGCCTAATGCAATTGCATTTAACACCCCCCATGGCAGAAAAGAACTCACTTGGGCGATATAATCGCCCAGTAAGTTCCTTTCCCCCTATGCAATTGCATTTTGCACCCCCCCCGGGAAGCGATGCTTCCCGCCAAACATAGGTGCTAACTTTTCACCTGCTCTGAGCAGGCGAAAAGACCTATCGCTGCTGTCAGCGGGCTGATTTTGGCATCTGGGCGCCTCCTTTACTAAGGAAACCCCAGATGCCAGTGATTTAAATAGGTAAAGGAGTCAGTTTTTACTCCTTACCTATTTAAAATGTAACAAAAAAACATACCTCCATCGTTCCCGTCTCGCCGCATGTCCTGCGCCGCTCCTCCGCTCATCTCTGTGACTGTCATTGTTATTGGAGCCCGGCAAAGCATCTTTGAGTCTCCCGCCGGGGCTCCCCATTCGTCCACTAGGTGGCCCAATGAGAATCATCCTGATTCTCATTGGTCCAATTAGAATCAGGATGATTCTCATTGGGCCACCTAGTGGAGGAATGGGGAGCTCCGGCGGGAGACTCAAAGATGCTTTGCCGGGCTCCGAGAACAATGACAGTCACAGAGATGAGCGGAGGAGCGGCGTTGGACATGCGGCGAGACGGGAACGATGCAGGTATGTATCTTCTGAAGGTCCCGCGGTAGCGACGAGCGGCAGGAGGCGACGGGCGGCGGGTACGAGCCTTGCGATGATGCGCTGGCTCTTGCGACGATGCGTGCGCATCTTCCTGGGGAGCGAGGCAGCAGTGTTGTGGTGCTGAAGGACAGCTCCATGGCACAAATGCCTCGCTCCACATCGCTGGCCACACAGGAGCATCGCTCAGCGAATACCTAGTATTCGCCTGAGTTATGCTCCTTTACACAAGAACATCGCTCAGGTGAAACTGGCAATTGAATTTGCCGGTAAATCCTGAGCGATGTGAGGAGATAAGAAGCTCGCATGTTTTCAGCTTCTTCTCTCCTCGAATTGCATATGGCCCACAGTGTTCCAATCATGTTGGCGTGAATTAATAAAATAACTATGTGGCATTTGGTGTGGGTGTTGCATCATGCTACTTTTCCCATAAAGGGATGGTCAGATCTGTCAGATTCTAATACTTACCATAAGTGACAGCCACATAGGAAAAATATACATTTTACTCTGGGAGAACTGTAGATTTTGAATCTATATATAAACATGCATTTTAAATTTTACAATTTTTCACAATAGTGTTTCTTTGAACACATTTAAACATATTTTGCTTCACTGTTGTTGAAAGAGAAATTTTCCATTTACTAAAAACATTTGACAAAACTCAAGCTCATCCTGACATGGAGAACAGTTAACTACTTTGGCCTCCTGGACGTACTAGCTACGCCCAGGAGGCCATGTGCGCATCAGTGCGCTCCCACGGCCGATCGCGCGTGTGCATGTGCGCTCCCGGCCGCGGATCGTTAGCCCACGAATCAGTGAATCCGGCTATGGTGCCTGATCACTGATTCCTGTTCCCCCTGCAGAAAAAGCGACAGCTTCTCTCAGAAGCTTCGCTTTTTCTGGCTGTTGCGTCCCCCATGCGTCCCTCTAAGCGTATGTTACGCTTAGAGTGACGTCATGTAAACAAACTCATGGCCGCCATCTTGTGGCCAAAAAGTAAAACTACAACTAAAAGTTAAAAAAAAAACCTTAAAGGGGAACTGAAGAGTGAGGTATATGGAGGCTGTCATGTTTATTTCCTTTTAAGCAATGCCAGTTGCCTGGCAGCCCTGCTGATTCTCTGCCTCTAATACTATTAACCATAGCCCCTGAACAAGCAATCAGCAGATCAGGTGTTTCAGTGGTTCAGACTTTAAAGTCAGATCTGATAAGACTAGCTGCATGCTTGTTTCTGGTTTTTATTCAGATACTACTGCAGAGAAATAGACCAGCAGGGCTGCCAGGCAACTGGTATTGATTAAAAGGAAATAAACATGACAGCCTCCATGTAGCTCTCTCTTCAGTTCCCCTTTAACACACATTTACATTATAAAAGTTCTGTTTACATCCCACCCTCCCAAAAAATACCCAAATAAAATGTTTAATATAAAAAAAAAACATTACAATAATAATACAAAAAAAATGTAAATATTTATCTAAGGGTCTAAACTTTTTAAATATCAATGTAAAGATGAAATATTTCTATACTTTTTTTATTTTAAACTTGTAAATAGTGATAGATGCAAAACGGAAAAAATGCACCTTTATTTCCAAATAAAATATTGTCGCCATACATTTTTATAGGGACATAATTTTAACGGTGTAATAACCGGGACATATGGGCAAATACAATACGTGAGTTTTAATTATGGAGGCATGTATTATTTTAAAACTATAATGGCTGAAAACTGCGAAATAATGAATTTTTTCCGTTTATTTCTTATTCTTCCTGTTAAAATGCATTTACAGTAAAGTGGCTCTTAGCAAAATGTACCCCCCAAAGAAAGCCTAATTGGTGATGGAAAAAACAAGATATAGATCAGTTAATTCTTATAAGTAGTGATAAAGTTATAGGCTAATGAATG
Source organism: Hyperolius riggenbachi (assembly GCF_040937935.1). Taxonomy (NCBI): domain Eukaryota; kingdom Metazoa; phylum Chordata; class Amphibia; order Anura; family Hyperoliidae; genus Hyperolius; species Hyperolius riggenbachi. The sequence continues at coordinate 245,292,867 of NC_090646.1, forward strand.
GGAGGTGAACATTGCTCGGATGCATAAAGTGAAAACGACTGAAGGCTGAAGTGGTTAATAGTCCTTGTGGAAAAGGAAATAGTTATTTTATGCAGGTTACAAACTGCTGCACATTTCAGTACAGAAATAAGTGGTACACAAAAATGAAATAAAACATTTTTTTAATTATAATGTTGCTTTTGAGAGCTTTTTGCTGCCACCGCACAATGCTGAATCTGTTTGTCTAAGGTTTTGTCTAGGTTCACAGTGGTCCAGCTAGTTTCAGAGGCTCTCCATGCTAGGCTACTTTAATTGGCCTGATGAAGTGGGCATAGACCCACGAAATGCATTGTGCATACATATTCTAATAAAACTTGCATTTTATGATTCGATCCAGTGTCGTCTAGAGGTGAGCCACCTCTTTTTATTTAATTTAGTTGATTTTAACTAAGTTTTATCTTTTCCTGTGCTCCTCCTCCTCCTTTGTGCAGTTCACAGTGGTCAGTTGCATGATGCACGCGTAATAATGAGTGTGAACAGCAATGGGGACTGGACAAAGACTTTAGTACAAAGCCTGCATGCAGCGAGTTAAAATAACGCAATCAGTTACAATGCAGTACTGTGAACAGCCCCATAGAAATGTATGGGCAGTGAGATGGCATGCAGAATTATTCTGCAACGCAACTGTGAACTCGCCCTCATAGTATCACAAATATGCCAGTGCACTCCTGGAAACTCTTGACTTTCAATATTATTATTGCATGTTCACCTTTCCAGAAGACTTTGAAGAACCCCCTAGAGTGGGTAATATATCATCTCAAGTACCTCTTGATGAATATATTTTTGTTAGGAGTACACCATAATTCTGGATAAAGGCTATTCAACTCTGCCCTTATGCTTTTAATTAACTTAAAATACTCATTCAGGTTTTATTAATAGGATTATTTTTGTTTTATCTCAAAGGTTACTATAGTTGATTGACTGTGACAAATTCAAGTGTCCCCGAGCTTGAATTGAGTACCCCCTGGTGTTGAGAACCTACACTATACAGAACCTACTTTTGGTAATAATTGTGTGGTGTGGAATTCTTTAGAGTTTCTTTTTACTTTCTTTCTTTACAATTGCAGTCTTGGTGTGACAATATAACATTTGGCTGAAAAATGCTGCCTGAAGATTGGAAAATGTGATGTCTTGAAATATGAATTAATTTTCAGACTGCCCTAGAATCAGTTTGTTCAAGTTCCAGCAAAAAGATCTTTAATACACCCACAGCCAATTCAGAGCACAAGATGTGCATACAGATAAAAGCATAGGGGAATTTTTATAGATACATAACTTAATTGTAAAGTAACCAGCACAGGCTAGATGTGAGAGGTTATCCTATAGCGCTTTTCCAGGAACAATATATGTACGGTAGGATTCAGAACTCTGAACTGGCCTTTAACCTGCACTGTCATATCGGAAGTGACAGGGACTAAGCTTTACAACCAGAGGAGACACTAGGGAAAGAGAAGTGACTCATAGTTTTCCTCTTCTCTGTCTAGCTGCGGAGCATCAGACAGCCAGCAGCCCGTAAAACATAGCTGCCCAGGGATTTACACATACACTCACACATACTCACACCTTACTGCCTGCTTCTTCTTTTTCCTTTTTTCTTCTTTATAGAGTTTTTCTATGGCGATGAAGTGGTCTGTGTAACTGTCTGCACTCCAAGGGACCCAGCTGTCTTTTCCCCACCCTCTTTGATGAGAGTAAATCTATGAAGTGTGTATTTCTAACTCTGAAATAAATTTATTTTATAGCAAGATTGAGCTTGCTAAAAAAAAAAAAAAAAAAAAAAAAAAAAAGACATTAAGTGCCATTGTCAACTAGCTGTGGTCTGATTCGCAAATCGGATTGCTAGCGTTTTGTGGATCGCAACACAACCATGATTAACATGTAAATTGCAGTGCTGTATGCAATTTACTCAGTAATTCTGTAATTCAAACTTCTCCTGCCGAGTCTTACTTTCCTGCTGTTGGAAATCACAAGCACAATCGCATTGCAATCATGCTGTACACCCGATGGATCGAGGTTCAATTGTGGAAACATTGCGGTAGACCATGCAGCCGTATTTCCTAGTGGAAAAAGTCCCTTGAACAATTAAATTATTGTCTATAGTGTAAAGCATGTCACCTAATTATATTACAGTAAAGTATTAAAGCAGTTTTATGAATCATTGTATAACCTTAGTTTCAACACATATATTTTGTGTCCATGTAGTATATTATCTTGTTAGTAGAAATGGAACTTAATGCCAGTGGTATGCCTAGTACACACCATACACTTTTCTGTAATGCTGGGAATAGACGGGTCGACCGGCGGCTCGATTAGCCGCCGGATCGACCCCAGCCGCGTCCCCGCTCGTCCGCGCAGATCGATTACCACTCGTCCCCGCCGGCGCTTCCTTATCAGCGCTCACTTCCCTGCCATTGTCCGCCGGCGGGGATCGAGCGGGCGAGAATATTATCAGCTGGCCGGATCAGCTGCTCGATACACGGTACAGAAACGTACCGTGAATCCCCAGCATAAGATTTACCTGCCAGATAGATAATTTCCAACATGTTGGAAATTATCTATCTAACCATCTATCTGCCAAGCAATTAAGCATTGTTCTGCTCAGCAGGAGATAACCAGAAGACAATGCACCAGAGATAATGACCAGTCTCTACCAGTACTTAACAGAAAATAATCTAACAGAAAAATCTTACAGAAAATTGTATGGTATGTACTAGGCATTAGGCATAGTACTAAACCACTGCAATCACAGGAAGGCTGTTTTCTTTTCCTAATCAGTCAATCTGACTTAAGGTGCGTACACACGCACTGCAAAAGGAAACGACGGGTCCGTCGGACCCTCCCGCTTGGCGGTCTTTAGCCGACAGTAGGCGCGTGCGTACGCGCTGTCGGCGCACTGATAAGGCTGTTTCTGAACGTCCGCTCAGCGGATCGTTGAGAAACAGCCTTATCAGTCCGCCGACAGCACGTACACACGCGCTACTGTCGGCTAAAAGACCGCCCAGCGGGAGAGCCAGGGGGACTCGTCGTTTCCTTTTGTAGTGCGTGTGTACGCACCTTTAAGGATTAGCTACACTAATATATTTGCCCTATTGTGTTGTTATGGGGACACTGTAATTGTAGTATGGTCACTAGCTTTGAGTGTGAAAAACACAGGGCTTCTGATGGCTTCTGGGAGAACTCCAGCATAGACCATGCTGATCTCATACAATACAAAAATGTTAAAGGTAATGTGCCTTGCATTAATGAAATAAAATTGCTAAACTACAAAGACATTTTGGCTGTACTATCTGCAACAAAGGTTTTACATCTCTGCCTCACCCAACCACTGTTTTCATTGATGGCACAGTTAAAGGGAAAAGTGACATGTGACATGATGAGACATGTGAGTGCCTAGCATGCACATGCATATGCTGGGTTGCTTTCCTTCTTTCTCTGCCTGATAGAGTTTATATTCAGTTATGCAACTGACTGGTTTTCTGAAGATGGACCAAGTCAGACTGTTGATTTCCTCACTGATAAAGAATTACAGCCATTAAATACTTTCCTAGCAGAGATCTGGACTTCTGAGAAAAGGTGATAGATAGAAAGGCAAAACTAAACATAACAAATAATTGTGGAATATATAAAAAATAGTAGTGGGAGGATAGATATAATTGTTTATCTCATTAGTTTATTTTAACTTAAAGCGGAACTAAATACTGTAAGAAAAAAATGTTTCACTTACCCGCCGCCAGCTACTTTCGTTGCCGTTGACACGGCGCCCAGGCAACACATATCTTTCTTCGCATTCCCACCCGCAATAGTGTCCTGCGCTATTAGTGCGACTCAAGGCACGCAGGCGCAGTTGCCGTCGACTTACAAGTCGATGGTATGACGGTAATGAAAGTAGCTGGCGGTGGGATAACGGAGGATCGTGGAGGACCTGCAAGGGGCTGGCAGAAGCCCCAGGTAACTGAAACACCTTTTTTTTTTTACAATATTCACTTCCGCTTTAAGTTTCTCTTGAAGTTCTATTCACACTGGAACATAAGCTGTGCATTACATTTTTCTGAGTATCTGGGCGCAGACATGATATAGTGTTCCATATAATAAATCAGTTGTCTGCAAAACTGCATCAGCAATGAAAACAGAGAGAATTGACCCATTTATAACAATTGGCCCATTCTGAAATGTCCACTCTCTTATGCACTATGCTGTGCTATATTTAAGCACTGTGCACATTGTATGTAAGCACCCTGATAGATTTCTAAACTCTACGGAGTCACCCTAATCATATATTACAGTGGATAAGATAATGCAGATCTTAGTTGGTAGAAGTATTTAAAGAGCAAAAGTTAGTATAAGCAACAAACTTATAATGAATCCAGTCATATAATGTGCCACAAAGTTAGTATAAGCAACAATTTATAATGAATCCAGCCATATAATGTGCCACAGAGCATAAGCTGGCAGGTGAAAATTCCCTGTTTCAGCTTTACAAAAGTCAACAATTAACAGATTCATTGTTATCCAGGAGGTGACACAGAAACCTGGAGGAATGAAATGAGAAATAGTGGTGTCACCTGTCTAGCTGTGCAGTGCGACTAGGATATCCATCATGGTGTGCGATCTGAAATGAAAACTTTTTCTGTGCAAAACGTTTAGGAAAAAGATACAACCCTTGTGCACTTCCATTCACCTATGTCCACACAACACCTCTAGCTATGCACACTATAAATAATTCATAAGAACAATACTTATTTTTAGTTTGAAAGTCTTGTTAGTCCTTTTTATTATACCTACTTTTCCCTTAACAATAGATCTTCACAATACAAAAGGCACAAATCCAGAGGAAGAGGTGAGATTTAGTGCAGATAAATGCCCATTTTAGTAGGTAGACAGAGAAAGGTAGGAGGCGCCCGTGATGAACAAATGTTGTATTAAGCGACTACTTAAAACATTAATTGCCAGCAATTCTGGTGATAACAAATAAAGTATGGTCCTACCTTAATGAAGCAGTCCATCCATTAAGTAGTATAAAGAAAAATTAACTTTATTGGGCACTTTAAAAATGACAACGTGTTTCGCGGAACAACCGCTTCATCCGGGCAATGGAGCAGCTATCTCGGGCGCCTGTAAGTCTTTTTAGTAGGTACATACATGCATGTATTAGTATATATTTGTACAGAAGATCTAAAAAAGGGACATTTAAAGGGGGAAGAATAATGGGCAAATTTGTCGAGGCAGGTACTTTTGGCACACAGCGCCAGCCGCGTAGCACCTGATTTGGTGTCGCTATAGCGCGCAGCTCACCCTGCGCCCAACAATGTCCATATATGTTCGGGGATTTGATTCTCAAAGAGGAATTGTCCTTCTAAAATGCTATATTTAGGAGCCATGTCACTAAATGAGGACCTTCTCTTATTGCATGCTGTGATACCTGTGGAATCCTAAGAGCATTGTTTTGAAACTTTGTGACACAACTTTACGGGACGTAATCGATCGTGATTTTGATATCTATTTATGGGCCCTTGCATAACCTAGTATTTATTGAATAGCTGTTATCAAGGTAAATGTATCCAATGATGAGTTTCTAAAAGATGCAGGAGTTATTTCAGCTCCTAACAATATGTTTGTGTGGAATCTGAGGACTCTGCAGTAGCATGCAGAGAGAACCGCAGAATATGTGGATGATTTGGCTACTGCATACATTCTAGTTATAACAAACATGTGTAAACAGTCACTCAAGATAAATAAGGTGAAATATATGTGAAATACTATATGCCAGTCTGCTTGAAAACATCGAGAGGCAGCATATCGGCTTGCATAACCAGTTGTCATAGTTATTGTCAACTACTGTCCTTGGAACAACACATGCAGTTGCTTGACAAGAGGTGAGCCCTTATAGAGAGTTTGGCAGAGCAGCTGAAGTCCTTGTCAAAACGATATTTCATTTGACAGCCACCTGGACAATAGCGCTTTTAAAAAAAAATGTTTTTTCTGTGTGCCAAGTTCCTCATTGTGACAGCATGTCCTAAATGCAGAATAATAACAAACACACTATAATCATTGCCCTTTCATGTTACAGGCACAGCATATCAAGGCCAAATTCCTAAACAGTATTGAATTGAGTTGGTAAATCATTTAAATAAACTTAACAAGTAAATTGAATTGTGTTGCGTTTCTCATAAAGCACTGTACAAGGCCTAGCCCAGCCGTTTAAACCCCAGTTGCTGATTGTATGCTTAGCCAGCAGGGGGCTTTTCCTTGTCGTTAACATCATAGCACTACCATGATCTTTATGGAAGTTCTAATTTGTACTCACTCTGGAAAGATTGTATTTGTTACTATGTCTGTCTATGTTGGAAAGATTTGTCCAAATAAATTCCCTAACATGAATAAAAAGATGTTTGCCCTGTGGATATCCCCTACCCTTGCCTGATTTCAGCCCCCTCTACCAACACTCCACACCTCCCCATTTGTCCATCTTCTCAGCAGCCCCTAGGATCTCACTTCCCCCTGTGCAGAGATTAGCACTGGTAGGGATTACATACAAATATTTACCTCCTCCAGCAACTCCTTCAATGGTTGCCAATATGTTGTTTCAATTGTTGTACATTTGTGTCAATCATGTGACTCACCAGCTACTTAACTAGCCAAAGTCACTGTACACCGTAATATAAATTGTGCATGAGAAGTCACATCTCATGTCCTGAAAATTAATGTAAGCTTACATTATGGACTGAACTTTTATTGAGTACATGAAATGGATCATGGGTAGCTCTCAGGGCCGTTTCTAGACTTTTTGCTGCCCGAGGCAAACTTGTGAGCATAAACCCCACCCCCAATTTGGAATGATCACACAGCACCTGACAATTTACTCTGCTTCATTTAATGTTCTCACATGATATGCTGCAGCTCAACACAATAGCACAGTGACCGGCTTCGAGTCTGTGACAAACAAACTGCTCCCCCTCATTCACTCCATTCCTCCTCAATCAGGACAGTAGTGGCTCCTCCTCCCTTCTGCTGTGCAAGTCAAATGAAACACACTGCTGCTTTCCTGCCTACCCCCCCCCCTCCTAATTCACTGTCAGACTCCTCACACAGCACAACAAGCTGCTTTTCCCCAATGATGACCTCTTCACCTCGTTCTCCTCCTACTCTGGCTGCATGCTGTTAGCGTAAACACAGTACAAACATGCTGCCTCTGTAATCTCTGCACCTGATGAAATGCCTTTTAAGCTACCAGCAAGCAAGAAAAAACTCTGAATAATTTCGCCATTACTTTTCACCTACTGTTACAGTACTTTTTCATCTTCTTTTTGGTATTTTTCAATTGAAAAGTGCTGAAAAGTTATTTAAACCAGAAGATGAAAAATTATCTCCTAGGAGCAAATTTAGGAGGGAAAATGAATTGCTTCTGGCCCATACTATTAAAGGGGGCACAAGAAAGCAGTAATACTCTATGGAAAAACAACTTGTGGATTCAGGACATATTAACAATAAGATTGGTTGCCGTTCACCTAATCTTATGATTAAATGCTGTGATTTTAGGACTTACTGGGTTTCAGCCCCTCGGATGGACAGCTAGTAACAGGACTATATACTGTGTAAAGTGTTGATGTCAAAAAATGTCAGCACTCTACAAAATAGGAAATTAATTAATAATACAACATTAATGATATATGTCCTTCACTAAAGTGGAGGATATCATAAAGCTGGGACACAATACAGGTAGAGCTGAAAAGTAGGAGACATGCTAGCAGGGCCCTACAAATTTGGGGAACATTAAAGGAAGCATTTGGCAGCTGATAAACACCATGTGGGGGATGGGGGCCCTACACCTGTTGGGGTACATTAAAGCTGAGACACAGTACAGGAGCACCAGCAAGTGGTAACATACTGAAAGGGTCCTAAAAAGCTGGGACTTACTATGGGGGTGACTGGAAAGCTAAGAAGCACTATATGGGCATGCTGGAATGCTGACACACTGCAGTAGGTACCACAAAAGAGGAGTACACTGGGTATCAGAGACACACTATGAAGACCATTGGATGCCGGGTCACACTTTCCGGGCATTAGAAAATAAGAGCATACTATACATGGCACTAGAGATCGCAATGCTGTGATTTGCTTGTCGTGTTGTGGCCAACATACGATACCCCCCCCCCCCCCTTTCCTCCACTTCTCGAGATCAGCCATTCCCGAAAAATAATGCAGATGATGATGAGCACATAGGAAGCAATGAAAACACAGATGGAGGCCCTACACCCTTTTCACACTATGCAATATTGGATTAACATTTCTTCTTGGGCTTGAGAATTGAAGAGAATGGTTTCCTCTATTTATATTATGAATACGAGCTGCATGATTACAGCTTGTAACAATGTACAAGACAGCTGTTTTTGTTGGATAGACAGGCGTAGATTTGTAATGATACTGTGTACATTGTGTCTAGAATTTGTGAATAGGAATATCGCAGCTCAAGGCAGAGCTGGAAGGAATCAGAATCATGCGCTTTCCATTGTGGTTAAGGCCTTGCTGCAGAAAGTGATCTTTGTTTTCTAACCCACAGTACTTCCTGTTGTCTTCCTGCAGAATAACCTCCTATGCCATTCTCTCAGTCAGAAAAGGATTAAGATGAAATAGGCAAAATAGCAGTTTTTGCCTAGAGCTGATAGTCATCTGGCTTTTTAGTAAGATTTGTTGTGGCCTTGCATCCACTAGGCTCAGTGACGTAGCTAAGGAGCTGTGGGCCCCGATGCAAGTTTTACAATGGGGCCCTCCAAGCACTCTATACATAACAATTGATACAGCGCACCAAAACTTGCCACTGGCAACTACAGTGTCTGAGGCGCAAGAAGGGAATGGGGAGTAGTTTGTTAATGATTACCACTATTCAAAGCATCTATAAAAGTGATTATAATGAGGTCAGGACCAATAGAGAGCTAATACTGTAGTTGAGGGAGGGCCCTTTGGGGCGACTCTGGCCCAAGGGCCCCGATGCGATGCCTACCTCTGCAACCCCTATTGCTACACCCCTGACTAGGCCCATAGACTTAGTCCAGACCCTCGGCAACTGCCTAATATTGCCTTGTGGGTGATCCAGCTCGGCTGTCAGTAATATACCTAAAGTGGAACTCCAGCTGTAACCCAAACCTACTTCCTTAATTTTGGGAACACACAGGAAAAATTAAAAAATACTTTGATTCTTATTGCAGTCTGTGTCACTATTATGTAGACTGCCCTCAAGTATTTTCCTAGACAGAACTTAAACCTGCTTCATCTTCTCTTCATCTGGTGCACAAAGTATTGTTATTTATAAAAAAATAGTAACTAACATATTTCTGCTTTAAGAGAGTAAGGCCCCGTTCACACTACATGCATTGTTGTCCGGTTTTCTACAACAAGTGCAATATGCGTTTTGTGAGGTCCATAAAAATGCACCTCGTTCACATTAGCGTGTTCGAAACGTATGTGTTTTGTACGCGCATTGTTGCATGCATGTCTGTGTGTAGTGCACAGAAACACATGCCAACGCAAGTCAAGACAATCACTCAAATGCATGTGAAAAACACGTTCAAACGCATGCATTTTTTGCAGAGGATAGCTTCTGTATAGGGAATAGGTAAAATGGGTCAATAGTTCATATATTTTAGCTTCTGGGACAGTGAAAGACTAGATCAGTCATATGAGATAATACAACATTAACCTACTTTTTCAGGTGATACACAGAAAATAAAACTGTGAGAATCTAAAAAAGGCATATTTAGGAGGAGGAGGAGGTACAATCTTTTATTTCATCAGTTTATTATCACCTCAAGGTTCACTTAACAATACATTATCAATTCAGCTCTTTTTCAGTGCAGCTGTGATTGTTATGCAATTTTTTTTCTTTACTCACTACAGCTTGGCAGGGCCAGTTCTGTACTATTTTAAAGTGGTAAAAGTCCACCCACGGATCACACAGCCCTACAGTGACCTACACAGTGGCAAGGCACACTGTAGTGCAAGTTCTAGCAGGCCTCTTGTGTTATAACTCTCATAAACCACTGTTTTATCAGTGATTCTGATATCATGTAAAATGGATATGTTGATTGTCTTGTCTTATTATTACTTCATCGTGTGCTGGTCATTTTTATTATCTACATGTCTCATGGGGAAGAATGATTAAAGGAGGTGTATACAGAAATTCAGAGAAGATAAACTGTGTTCATTAAGAACAGAGGATTTGTTTCCAATGATTGGATGTGGACTGATGCCATTTTTAAGCTCGATAGCTTATATTATTTTATTTCTTTTTAAATTTAAAGCATTCTGGATTGTTGGTAAAGCTGTTATCATTATGGACATAATATGGACATAATATAACAGCTATTAAAGTGCAAATTTAATATTGATTTTTTTTCTTTTTTTTTTAGAGCGTTTAGTTTTAATAGCTATTTTATACAATCCATAGTGGCAGCTCTTGTATATAGCTCATTTCTTAGGTTAAACTAAAGATCAGCAACATCACTAAAACTTGGTAGTTTTCACAAAAGAAGATTTTTTAACCCTTATTTAATTTTTTTAACCCTTAATTAATTAATTGATGCTTAATACACACTTACTAGTGACTTGATTGGCTTTGTTTACCACTGTTTTTTAGAGATTTCCCTATAAATGAAACTCTGCCCAAGACCATGGTACCTCTCCAACCAATGAGAGTAAAGAATGAATAACAGAGCAACTTGCGTAGACCTTTTATATATACTCTGTTTCCAAGTTCAAGAGGGCTTGATAACTAAAGTTTCTTGACCTGCATGAATGCCTTTTAGCAGGTGAAGTATTCCACTTACCAGGCTGTTATTTGTACACTGATGTATCCCTTTACAGTGGTTGATGTCCACTGATATGATAATAGCATCAGAAACTAGCTGTAGTTGACTAGAAGCCACATCAAAAGCCCACTAGTCCAGGGAATGCCCTCATGTCTGGATGTTGGGCTTGTAGGTAGGCTAAGTCATCTCCGTTATCCTGAGATCTGAAGTGTTTCCTTGGTGACTTGGTAGAAAGATTGGCACCAAAGTTGGCCCTATTTCTTTTGTCAACCATGACAGTGCTCACTGATGAACACAATGTAATGCCTGTTTCTTTGCCAGCGCAGAATTCCATTCCATTTATCCTTATTTGCCACAGCACAGTAGCCCTTCCGCTATGTACATGGTGAAGGAAAATATAAAACAAGCATATAAAGTTCATTTCTCCCTATTAGTTATTCATCCTGTGATCATGTAATTTCACATGTTCTATAGATGACAAAAGTTGAAGTTTTTTTTTTCCTTTTTCGCTGTAATTACCACCTTCCGTCTAACAAGTGCTGAGGAACCATTACACCTTGTGCTTGCACATTGAGATTCATCTGCAGCTTCTAACTGCCTCCAAAGTGCTTCAATTTTGCATGAGCAGTAATCTGGAGACTGGGAAGCATTACTGAGTGCTGACAGCCCAGATCATTAGAGAGAGCATGTAAATCCTCTGAACCAGAAATAAAGAGTGCACAGATTTTCTTTGTGAGACAGCTACCACAGTTTTCATGCAAAGCTCAAACCTTTGGCAGCTGTTATCCAGCCTATTATTTTTTATTTTCTCCTATTCATTTTTCTATGAGTCACACCTGCCAAAGTGTGAAAAGTACTTTCATTTGAGCCTTTTAAATTAGTGTCAGCAGTAGTGTTTATGAGGGAGGGTTAATAATAACAACAATAATTTAAAAAAAACTAGGTCATGGGTTATGTGAACCATTTAAAGGAAAAGTTCCTACGCATGTGTATATCTAGGGGAAACTAATTGGTAATAGACATTACCCCCGCTCTGTAAATAACTGTATTATGTCCCAATAAGGGTACTTTCCTAATCTTGGATTGGGTTTCCCTCCCTGCCCAGTAAGCTCACCAACAAATGTATGATTACAGAACGCCAGAGCAGGACAGCACAGTGGCGTAATGGCTTGCACTCTCTCTTTGGAGCACTGGGTCTCCAGTTCAAAACTCAGCCTGGGCACTATCTGCACAAAGTTTGTATGTTCTCCCCGTGTCTGTGTGGGTTTCCTTTGGGCACTCTGGTTTCCTCCAACATCCCAAAAACATACTGATAATTTAACCATTTCACAACCATAGGCTTACACCCCCCCCCCTAGTGACCGTGCTATTTTTTACAATTCACGCCACTGCAGCTTTAAGGGCTTGCTGCAGGGCCATACAACTCAGCACACATGTGATCCCCCCTCCTTTTCTGCCCCCACCAACAGAGCTTTCTGTTGGTGGGCTCTGATCGCTCCCACAATGTTTGTTTATTTTTATTTTTTTGTGCATTTTTAAAAATAAATTTAGCTTTTTTTATTTTTATAAATCCCTTCCCTCCCCTTGCCAGCCAATCCCAGTGATCGGCTCTCATAGACATCAGCCTATGAGAGCCGATCGCTCTTTGTGCCTCCCAAGGGGAAAGCCGGGTGACCAGTCCCCAGTACAGCGCTGCCATAGATCGCAGCACTGTACTATGTAAATAGACGGCGGTTTTGTCGTCTAAGAGTTTCCAAGCTGTGATTGCCGATGGGAGACTGATGATGGAGCAGGGCACCGTCATTCAAACAGGGATGCGTGCGCGATCCCCAGCAAAACAAGCTGCCAGGACTGCACTCCAATTGACGTTAGGTGGTCCTGAGGCTGTCGCCCTGTTCACACCAATTGGTCTTTAAGTAGTTAATTGGCTTCCCCCTAAATTGGCCCTAGACTACAATACATAGACTATACGATATAGACATATAACTATGGTAGGGATAGATGGTAGATTGTGAGCCCTTCTGAGGGACAGTTAAGTGACGTGACAATATACTCTCTGTTCAGAGATGCAGAAGATGTCAGAGCTATACAAATATTAAATAATACAATATCCCCGCTAAAGCATGTAATGACAGAATTATGCCCCTACATACTTATATTTTGTATATTTTACATCCAAACTGTGCTGACAGGCATGTCTATGCAGTGAGTGGCATTGCTAGTGCTACGCTGTACATTTTCACAGAAAAGCTTGGTCACACTTTAGATGTTGTTTTCTGTTTATTTCAGTGGCGCTACAGAGGAGAGAGGCAAACACAAGCAGCACACGTTTCCTTCTATTCAGGGCACTGGTCTTGGGTAAAATACCAGCCACCAATCACACAAGCAAAGGTATCCTTCTATTCTATTATTGATAAAGGTTTGTACATGCACACAGTTACTGTACTGTCAGCCACAAGACTAGGCAAGTAATCACTTAGTGACAGTGCTGTGAGCTGCATCACTAGCCTACACATCCTTTTGTTGCTATGGAAAGAAGATGTGGGCTGAGTGAGCAGGTGGGTGAGGCAGAGAGGAGAATAATGTGCTCAGCCGAGACAATCCAACATTAGAGGTCTCTTGACAATGCATAGGGACCATCGTACACACGCTTGATTTTCAGCAAAGGTGGCCGCTTTAGCCAAGAACCCTCTAGTGTGTGTACAGGGCTTTAGTCATATCACATATGAACATGATCTTGATCAGGAATTTCTGCTGAAACTGGCTATCATTAGCCCTGATCCCCTGTGTCTTGCTAGCGGTCCACAAACTAAGATGGAAAAATATACCTACAATCAATGTAGTATTTTCGCAAGTCTGCAATATTTCAGTAAGATTTACCACTACTGGTCAATAACATTTGCTTGTGTTTTTATAAGTAACAGGCATTGCTGAGGCCAAATATTAGTGTAGTCAGGTGAATGCGTAGTGCTTTGGTATTGTAATCAGGTGAATATACTGTGCTTAAGTACTGTGATCAGGTATAAATGCAAGGTGCTTTAGCACCCATTCTCCAGCATATCTGCAGCAACTCTGGACTTATAATTTTTGGAAAAAGGTCACAGGGAATGATCAGACACAGGCAAAATACTTATAAAGAGCTTAAAAAGGTATTCAACTATGTCATAACATTTTATAAATGTGTTTTTATATTTTTTATTATCCCTACAGTTACCATATTGGCTTTGGAGCACAAGTAATATTGTCTGTTTACAAATTACAAAGTACAGTTTATCTGCTCTGAAAGCGCCATTGCATTTTATTGCATAGCTGCTGTATGTATATATTAATCTAATGATCACTTCTCAGCTTTCTGCTTCTACCTCACAGAGAGCACATTTTCAGCACAGCTATGAATGTTTACTAATTGTAGCACACAAAGGAATGCAAACAAAGATAATGTAATCACCTCTTCGGATGTGGCAGCAAGCTTTCCATTGAAGATGAAAGAGCTGTGTTTAACTGTTAAAATGCTGTTCTGCTGCAATTTTTTGTGGTAGTGGATTTTATGCTGTAAATAATCTTTTAGAGCAAAGAAGAAATGCTGAGTTTAATACCACTATGTATAGTTGGCAACAGTAGTCATTGTTACCCAGCTTTTATTGTGTCATTCCTTACGTATGCATCATAAAGAATACTGTACAGTATGTAGCATCTGTGCTCCACCACAAGCTTGACTTTTGAAGCAGATTTAGATCTAAAAGACGTATAAACATCTTATTGTTAAATCGCTCTCTGAAAATAGCTGGCATCTCGCATGTCATGGTATTTTGTGGGGATTAATGGACTAATAATTGCATATAAAAAACAACAAATACTGTATAATCGGTTAAGTAATTGTCCACAGGCATCTGACCGAACTCCAAATAACTGTAGGTTATATTTTGCTTATCTGCTGTTTCTAATGTGTGAGCTATGGGTCTTTACAACATAAATATACCTATAGGGGTTGACATAAATTATCAAATATGTCAGGGAGCTTTTGTGGTCCTAGAACATGGCTAACCTTGGCACTCCAGCTAACCTTGGCACTCCAGTTGTGACAAAACTACAAATCCCATCATGCCTCTGCCTCCTCGAGTTATGCTTAGAACTTTCAGAATATTACAATGCCTCATGGAACTTGTAGTTCCACCACAGCTGGAGTGCCAAGGTTAGCCATCACTGTCCTAGAAGCATACTGTACTCTTCATTTCTTCAATGCACAATAATTGAAAAGCCGTGTATTATTTCCTGTGTGACATCTCAATGACCCTTACATTCATACAGTGACATTGCCACCAACTTAGGCATGCTGTTCTGCTTTGCAAAGTGTTTGGAAAGAATGTTTTTTTGCTTAACCTTGAGTAAGAATCTTATCGCATTCAGCACAGCTCAAAGGCTAAACTCATTGCGTCTTTGCTTACATTAGCGGGGATTTCAGCATGCGTTTTCCTCCATTCACGGTCTAGTGTGTAGTCCAGAATGATATGTAGGTTCAAATAGTACAGAATGTATACATTGTATTCAACAAGCAACGTACGTTCCTGCCATTGTAATAAAAAGCTAAGAAAAACAAGATGATTCAGTGTATTTTCTGAAGAGATGTACTGTAAATATGGGTACATTCCTACGTAATTGTCTTCAGTAAATGATTTTATGCATTTTATAAACAGTATGTTTAAAGTATTTACATAGGTCTAAATTATTATTACTGTGCTTATCAGAGAACATTTATAAAAAAATAGTTATAAAATTGCCATAATGGTATTCAGTTTAAAACTGCAGCCAGCTACATATTTCCAAAACTGATACAAGCTTGAATTGCTCTTATTTGCAACCTTGGTATCAGTAGTCTTCTCTCTCCATTTAGAGTACACTACTGTACTGTTATCGTTAGACTGTACAGAAAGTCCCACCTTGATGCAGGAGTGCATAGCTGCACAGGACAGGAGCCTTTGTGTTGTGTTTCGGGTCTGTGGCACTGTCTGCATTAAACAATTCAGTTTCTCCCACCCACCTCTTTGCAATGCCTATTTGTAAACTCACCTCTTCATGAAAACTCTTTTCTGATTCCTAAACACTATCCTCTCTCCTTCCCAACAAAATCCAGTTTCTTATGCCTTGCCTTAATCTCCCTCATAACAAAAGCACCTAAGCTTAACCACTAAGGAACATCCCCTTCCTGATTCCTATTCTAAACGTTCAAACCATAACTAAGAATCTTAACTTACATCTACCCTATAACTCAACTCTCACAATCAACACGTATACCTAATTTTTCTAATGGCTACCTTATTGTATTCTCCAGCCCAGTTATTAGCTGCAATGTTCGCAGATACATGGGGCTGATGCAAAAAACTGCTCCCCCCTCATGTCCTACCTAGACCCTCCCTTAAGATAATCCATCTAAAGATAAAAAATATTCCCATTCTCTATGCTATTGTAAAATACCCTCTGATCCAAAATAACCCTCTGCCAATATACCCCCAACATGGAACAACTATTATCCCACCTGCAATCCTCACACTAACTCCAAAAGTGAAAAAAAAACTTGCACTCTTGAGGAATAAACACCAGTGCAGAAATGCCTGGCAACAAGACTGTGCCCATAGCACCTGGCACTGAAATAATTAGGAATGAGTCACTGTATAAAAATATTACAATTAAATACCCTCTATTAATATTTATTAAAAATAATCCATCTCGATACTCCATGTCTAATTTTCCTAATCGTTTTTCTCTTTCTATTCTATTCTATTTGTATGTCTTCTGTTCTTTAACTGTAATATGCTTGCTTGATTGGAGAGCTAGCCACCATCTGTACTTGCTGTATCACTGCCACTACCTGACAGGGAACTAATATATTTGAATTTGTGCATACGGTATTTGGATTTTTTTGAAGGCAAAACTTCAAATTATTATTATTATGTATTTTCTGCAGCAGATTGTAAGAGTACATTGAGCAATTTACACTTGTTTGCCTCAGTAACAGTCTAATGCTGGGAATACACCATGCGATATTTGGCAGGTAGATGCTTCAATAGATCATTTCTGATTTTTTGATTGTTTTTTCTGATCGATTTCTCATAGAAGCAAATGGAAATCGAATGGAAAATTGATTGGAAAATCAATTGGGCAGTAAATCTGCTGAAAAATCTCATCATGTATTCCCAGCATAATGTTCCTACCACAGACTACAGGTGCCCACATACCATACAATATTTTTATTGTTTTATTTAGATCTCTTTAATTCAATCAATTTTCTTGATTGATTGTTTTGTCTGAAAAATCAAACTAATCTACCATTCTACCAATGTATCTATTCAATTTGTTCTAAAAAAAATCTTATAAAAATTTTCACCTCAGCCAATCATATAAATGATTGAAGTAAATTAGGATGTTTTTTCTACACTGAAAAAATAGGGCATTTGATTTTTCAGTTTTGTTAAACTGGAAAATTGTGTTTGAATTAAGTATGACCTATTTGATAGAATGCCATTTAATCTATTACTTTGATTTTTGCGACGTGGAAAGGAAACTGAAGTGCTTGGAGGAAAACCAGACAAACGCAAGAAAAACATATAAACCATGTTCTGTAAATTTCACATATGCTGCTGAGGACTGGCAGAGAAAAGAAGACATATAATGAAATTTATTTTCAATTAATTCCCCACCAATAACCAGAATGAAATCCTAAACTGACCGACATTAAAAAAATATCTGCAAAATGCACAAACAGAACAACATTTTTATTTTCCCCCCACTCTTAGCGCCACTTTCTCTGTTTTCCAGTTTTATGTAAATTTTTGATGCAAGGTGACTGTGCATTCGACTGCTACTAATGTAACTCTGATATTTAAGTACCTCAACTCCCAAACCACCAAACTGCTTTGAACTTGCTTGTTACCCTCATTATTAAAACATTCCCCAAAGCGTGCTGCAAAGGCTTGTTTCTCATGCTTGCTGTTAGAGAGGTTGGCAGGTTAAACACACATGCACTTTGAATTCAGATTTGTGTTATCAAGCTTTTTTTGTTCCCCCTTCACAACATACAACAAACTGCCTTTAGCTCTTCTCAGGGGAAGCTCGGGCCCACCTTACACAAGGTTTCCCTTTTTAATTTCCTCTCTTGTCTGGAGCTACAGAATATTTTAATAATTTGCTGTAATGACTCCAGATGATATTATTATTTATTTATTCGTGGATAGACATGGCTAGTTATTTGCAGATAAACTGTAATGGGTAATCACACCAAGGAGGGGAGAGTAGAAGGCGTCTGATTAACCACTTAACGACCGCCCCCAGCCGATGGGCGGCGGCAAAGTCCGGGCCCAAACGACCGCAATACGCCCATCGGCGGGGGCGGCTGCGGGAGTGGCTATGCGGCGATCGCGTCATTCGTGACGCGATCAGCCGCCGGGGACTGGCTCCGCCCCCCGTTCGCCGTAACCCGCCGGCCGTTCGGAAGCGCCGGCGGGTTACTGGCATCCGGATCGCCGCTGCAACAGTGTATAATAGGCTTTGTAATGTATACAAAGCCTATTATACTGGCTGCCTCCTGCCCTGGTGGTCCCAGTGTCCGAGGGACCACCAGGGCAGGCTGCAGCCACCCTAGTCTGCACCAAACACACTGATTTCCCCCCCCCCTGCCCCCTGATCGCCCACAGCACCCCTCAGACCCCCCCCTGCCCACCCCCCAGACCACTGTTTGCACCCAGTCACCCTCCTAATCACCCATCAATCACTCCCTGTCACTATCTGTCAACGCTATTTTTTTTTTAAGTCCCTAATCTGCCCCCTACTCCCTCCTGATCACCCCCCCACCCCTCAGATTCTCCCCAGACCCCCCCCCAGACCCCCCCCCCCCCGTGTACTGTATGCATCTATCCCCCCTGATCACCTGTCAATCACCTGTCAATCACCCGTCAATCACCCCCTGTCACTGCCACCCATCAATCAGCCCCTGATCTGCCCCTTGCGGGCAATCTGATCACCCCCCCACACCAATAGATCGCCCGCAGATCCGACATCAGATCACCTCCCAAATCCATTGTTTACATCTATTCTCTCCTCTAAACACCCACTAATTACCCATCAATCACCCCCTATCACCACCTGTCACTGTTACCCATCAGATTAGACCCTAATCTGCCCCTTGCGGGCACCCAATCACCTGCCCACACGCTCAGATTGCCCTCAGACCCCCCCCTTATCAATTCGCCCGTGCAATATTTACATCTGTTATTCCGGGTAATAACCCACTGATCACCTGTCAATCACCTATCAATCACCCCCTGTCACTGCCACCCATCAATCACCCCCTGTCACTGCCACCCATCAATCAGCCCCTAACCTGCCCCTTGCGGGCAATCTGATCACCCCCCCACACCAATAGATCGCCCGCAGATCCGACATCAGATCACCTCCCAAATCCATTGTTTACATCTATTCTCTCCTCTAAACACCCACTAATTACCCATCAATCACCCCCTATCACCACCTGTCACTGTTACCCATCAGATTAGACCCTAATCTGCCCCTTGCGGGCACCCAATCACCTGCCCACACGCTCAGATTGCCCTCAGACCCCCCCCTTATCAATTCGCCCGTGCAATATTTACATCTGTTATTCCGGGTAATAACCCACTGATCACCTGTCAATCACCCATCAATCACCCCCTGTCACTGCCACCCATCAATCACCCCCAGTCACTGCCACCCATCAATCAGCCCCTAACCTGCCCCTTGCGGGCAATCTGATCACCCACCCACACCAATAGATCGCCCGCAGATCCGACATCAGATCACCTCCCAAATCCATTGTTTACATCTATTCTCTCCTCTAAACACCCACTAATTACCCATCAATCACCCCCTATCACCACCTGTCACTGTTACCCATCAGATTAGACCCTAATCTGCCCCTTGCGGGCACCCAATCACCCGCCCACACGCTCAGATTGCCCTCAGACCCCCCCCCCCCTTATCAATTTGCCCGTGCAATATTTACATCTGTTATTCCGGGTAATAACCCACTGATCACCTGTCAATCACCCATCAATCACCCCCTGTCACTGCCACCCATCAATCACCCCCTGTCACTGCCACCCATCAATCAGCCCCTAACCTGCCCCTTGCGGGCAATCTGATCACCCACCCACACCAATAGATCGCCCGCAGATCCGACATCAGATCACCTCCCAAATCCATTGTTTACATCTATTCTCTCCTCTAAACACCCACTAATTACCCATCAATCACCCCCTATCACCACCTGTCACTGTTACCCATCAGATTAGACCCTAATCTGCCCCTTGCGGGCACCCAATCACCCGCCCACACCTCAGAACGCCCTCAGACCCCAGCCCTGATCACCTCGCCAGTGCATTGCTTGCATCTATTTCCCCCCTCTAATCACACCTTGAGACACCCATCAATCACCTCCTGTCACCCCCTAGCACACCTACCCATCAGATCAGGCCCTAATTTGCCCCGTGTGGGCTCCTGATCACTCGGCCAAACCCTCAGATCCCCCTCAGACCCCCTTCCGATCACCTCCCCAGTGCATTGATTGCATCTATTTTCCCCTCTAACCGCCCCCTGAGACACCCATCAATCACCTCCTGTCACCCCCCTAGCACTCCTATCCATCAGATCAGGCCCAATACATCCTGTCATCTAAGAGGCCACCCTGCTTATGACCGATTCCACAAAATTTGCCCCCTCATAGACCACCTGTCATCAAAATTTGCAGATGCTTATACCCCTGAACAGTCATTTTGAGAAATTTGGTTTCCAGACTACTCACAGTTTTGGGCCCGTAAAATGCCAGGGCAGTATAGGAACCCCACAAGTGACCCCATTTTAGAAAGAAGACACCCCAAGGTATTCTGTTAGGTGTATGATGAGTTCATGGAAGATTTTATTTTTTGTCAAAAGTTAGCGGAAATTGGATTGTTATTGTTTTTTTCACAAAGTGTCATTTTTCACTAACTTGTGAGAAAAAATAAAATCTTCTATGAACTCACCATACCCCTAACGGAATACCTTGGGGTGTCTTCTTTCTAAAATGGGGTCACTTGTGGGGTTCCTATACTGCCCTGGCATTTTAGGGGCCCTAAACCGTGAGGAGTAGTCTAGAAAACAAATGCCTCAAAATGACCTGTGAATAGGACGTTGGGCCCCTTAGCGCACCTAGGCTGCAAAAAAGTGTCACACATGTGGTATCGCCATACTCAGGAGAAGTAGTATAATGTGTTTTGTGGTGTATTTTTACACATACCCATGCTGGGTGGGAGAAATCTCTCTGTAAATGGACAATTGTGTGTAAAACAAATAAAAAAATGTGTCATTTACAGAGATATTTCTCCCACCCAGCATGGTTATATGTAAAAATACACCACAAAACACATTATACTACTTCTTCTGAGTACGGCGATACCACATGTGTGACACTTTTTTGCAGCCTAACTGTGCTAAGGGGCCCAAAGTCCAATGAGTACCTTTAGGATTTCACAGGTCATTTTGAGACATTTGGGTTCAAGACTACTCCTCACGGTTTAGGGCCCCTAAAATGCCAGGGCAGTATAGGAACCCCACAAGTGACCCCATTTTAGAAAGAAGACACCCCAAGGTATTCTTTTAGGTGTATGATGAGTTCATAGAAGATTTTATTTTTTGTCACAAGTTAGCGGAAATTGATATGTATTGTTTTTTTTTTCACAAAGTGTCATTTTCCGCTAACTTGTGACAAAAAAAAAATCTTCTATGAACTCACCATACTCCTAACAGAATACCTTGGGGTGTCTTCTTTCTAAAATGGGGTCACTTGTGGGGTTCCTATACTGCCCTGGCATTTTAGGGGCCCTAAACCGTGAGGAGTAGTCTAGAATCCAAATGCCTCAAAATGACCTGTGAATAGGACGTTAGGCCCCTTAGCGCACCTAGGTTGCAAAAAAGTGTCACACATGTGGTATCGCCGTACTCAGAAGAAGTAGTATAATGTGTTTTGGGGTGTATTTTTATACATACCCATGCTGGGTGGGAGAAATCTCTCTGTAAATGGACAATTGTGTGTAAAAAAAATCAAATAATTGTCATTTACAGAGATATTTCTCCCACCCAGCATGGGTATGTGTAAAAATACACCCAAAAACACATTATACTACTTCTCCTGAGTACGGCGGTACCACATGTGTGGCACTTTTTTGCACCCTAAGTGCGCTAAGGGGCCCAAAGTCCAATGAGTACCTTTAGGATTTCACAGGTCATTTTGCCACATTTGGTTTCAAGACTACTCCTCACGGTTTAGGGCCCCTAAAATACCAGGGCAGTATAGGAACCCCACAAATGACTCCATTTTAGAAAGAAGACACCCCAAGGTATTCCGTTAGGAGAATGGCGAGTTCATAGAAGATTTTATTTTTTGTCACAAGTTAGCGGAAAATGACACTTTGTGAAAAAAAACAATTAAAATCAATTTCCGCTAACTTGTGACAAAAAAAAAAAATCTTCTATGAACTCACCATACATCTAACGGAATACCTTGGGGTGTCTTCTTTCTAAAATGGGGTAATTTGTGGGGTTCCTATACTGTCCTGGCATTTTAGGGGCCCTAAACCGTGAGGAGTAGTCTTGAAACGAAATTTCTCAAAATGACCTGTGAAATCCTAAAGGTACTCATTGGACTTTGGGCCCCTTAGCGCAGTTAGGGTGCAAAAAAGTGCCACACATGTGGTATCGCCGTACTCAGGAGAAGTAGTATAATGTGTTTTGGGGTGTATTTTTCCACATACCCATGCTGAGTGGGAGAAATATCTCTATAAATAGACAATTGTGTGTAAAAAAAATAAAAAAATTGTCATTTACGGAGATATTTCTCCCACCCAGCATGTGTATGTGTAAAAATACACCCCAAAACACATTATACTACTTTTCCTGAGTACGGCAATACCACATGTGTGGCACTTTTTTGCGGCCTAACTGCGCTAAGGGGCCCAAAGTCCAATGAGCATCTTTAGGCTTTACAGGGGTGCTTACAATTAGGCACCCCCCAAAATGCTAGGACAGTGAACACACCCCACAAATGACCCCATTCTGGAAAGTAGACACTTCAAGGTATTCAGAGAGGAGCATAGTGAGTCTGTGGCAGATTTCATTTTTTTTTGTCGCAAGTTAGAAGAAATGGAAACTTTTTTTTTTTTTTTTTTTTGTCACAAACTGTCATTTTCCGCTAACTTGTGACAAAAAATAAAATCTTCTATGAACTCACCATGCCTCTCACTGAATACTTTGGGATGTCTTCTTTCCAAAATGGGGTCATTTGGGGGGTATTTGTACTATCCTGGAATTTTAGCCCCTCATGAAACATGACAGGTGCGCAGAAAAGTCAGAGATGCTTGAAAATGGGAAAATTCACTTTTGGCACCATAGTTTGTAAACGCTATAACTTTTACCCAATCCAATAAATATACACTGAATGTTTTTTTTTTTATCAAAGACATGTAGCAGAATAACTTTCGCGCTCAAATGTATAGGAAATTTTACTTTATTTGAAAAATGTCAGCACAGAAAGTTAAAAAAGTCATTTTTTTGACAAAATTCATGTCTTTTTTGATGAATATAATAAAAAGTAAAACTCGCAGCAGCAATCAAATAGCATCAAAAGAAAGCTGTATTAGTGACAAGAAAAGGAGGTAAAATTCATTTAGGTGGTAGGTTGTATGACCGAGCAATAAACCGTGAAAGCTGCAGTGGTCTGAATGGAGAAAAAGGCTCTGGTCCTTAAAGAGAATCTGTATTGTTAAAATCGCACAAAAGTAAACATACCAGTGCGTTAGGGGACATCTCCTATTATCCCTCTGTCGCAATTTCGCCGCTCCCCGCCGCATTAAAAGTGGTTAAAAACAGTTCTAAAAAGTTTGTTTATAAACAAACAAAATGGCCACCAAAACAGGAAGTAGGTTGATGTACAGTATGTCCACACATAGAAAATACATCCATACACAAGCAGGCTGTATACAGCCTTCCTTTTGAATCTCAAGAGATCATTTGTGTGTTTCTTTCCCCCATGCACTGAAGTTTCAGGCTGCTCTTTTTTTCTCCTGCAACCAGCTTTGCCCTTGTCTGTAATTCCTCAGTATGTGAAAGCCCAGCCAGCTCTGAGGAGGATTTATCCAGCTTGTAAAAGATAAGAGAGAAGAGAGAAGCTGCTCTAATCTAAATAATACACAGGCAGTGTGCAGAGAGGGGCCTGGAAGGGTGAGTTCATAGCAGAACCACAACACTGAAGAACTTGGCAGCCTTCCAGACACAGGCCGACAAGTCTGACAGGGGAAAGATACATTGATTTATTACAGAGACTGAGATAGCAGAAAGTGCTGCAGTAAGCCAGAACACATTAGAATAGCTTTTGGAACTTGTAGGATGATAAAACACAGGATGCAATTTTTGTTACGGAGTCTCTTTAAGGGGCGAAAAGACTGTGGTCCTGAAGTGGTTAAGATGAGCTCAGCCTCTCACCAGAAGTCTTATAGATATTACATGCTCCACTGAGTCATTGTTATTTTTAGAGGCTCTCTTTAGATATAAGCAGCATAGAGCATCAATGTCAGCACACGACTACGGCTGTGCAAGAACTGCAATCAATCGTCCACTCCATGAATGGAGGTTCTCTGTGAGGCCAAAAAGAAATCAAAGCCTTAGTCTGACTTTTCTTGGCTCTTAGGAGTCTGCATATCACAAATAGGCACATTCACAGCAAGAGCTTCACTTCAAGTTTGTGTAGTTCTGGCCTCAGGTTACATGATGCTGAATCGCAAACAAACTGTGAAAGAAGTCTTTCGTGTCCTGGGTTTTTTTATTTTATTTTAAATGCATGTGTTTGATCAGGCTCACTGTGTGATGCAGAATGAGATTGTGTTAACACACCAAAATTTAGGGTTTTATGGGAATGTATGAAAGACTCATTGATTAAAAAAAGGATCTGCTCAATATTTATTGGCCTGTTCTGCCAGAGGAATAAAGAAAAACTAGGTTTCACATTTTGTTTTTAGAACGTCAGAAAAATATTTTTAGTTCCAAGAACTCCCTCTCAGATAGAAGAAACACAGATTCCTTCATCATTCTTGGAGTTTTCCACAGAGCTGTTTATGGTTGACACCATTGCATTATGGGAGTTGTGACACCAGCATGGATGACTAAGATGTACTGAATCACTTAACAAGATTGATGAAATGTTCAGGAAGTGGGATTTTATATGTCAGGACAAGGAATAAAGTTTGAGACGTACTAAACCACGAAAAAGGTCAAGAAAAAAATGTGCAGCACCATTAATATGTATGACAATGACCTTCAATTTAAGACAAACGTGTTTACAGTGTTGTACATTTATAGATTGCATTGTACAAGGGAGCAATGCCCTATATGCTACTTCTCACTTTAGGTTTCAAGCTCATACTTTGCTCTCCATTTGATACATCGTTCATTAAATTACTTCCTGCCTGATATTATGTAGATTCCTCCTTGTGCCACCAAAACAGTTCTGACCCATCAATGCATGGGATACACAAAACCTCTCATGGCGTCCTAACCTGTGGTATCTGGCACCCAAGATGCTAGTGGTAGATCCTTTAAGTTCTATAAGCTTTGCACTTCCATGACCCTGTACCCAGTTCACTGATCTTTCTTGGACCACTTGTAGTAGATACTATCCCCTGCATACAAGTCCTTTTGTTTTAAAGATGCTCTGATCAGTAAAGTCATGTAGTCATTTAATTTCTGATGAAAAAGGGAGTCCCCAGAAACAGGTAACCATAGTGATGTCCCCTGCAAGAGTGAGTGGACAACACTGTGGCATGGATACCTAGAATTTGTGAGTCCATCCATCTACATGCAGCTGCTGGCCATGATTGAACAGACCCTTCACTGAACCAGTGTGCTCTGATACTGTACTCTCCATTTTCTCTAAGTTCTTTTTTAGTGTTTAGCAGTATTCTAATAAAAATACTATCACTTTTTTGCACCCTTGCTTTATGTTTGCATCTCAGTCTGGCCCTTGTCAAAGTGGTTCAGATCCTTGTACTTGCCCATTTTCTAGATGTATTCCCTTCTCCTACCAGATACAGTGGCTTGCATAAGTATTCGGCCCCCTTGAAGTTTTCCACATTTTGTCACATTACTGCCACAAACATGAATCAATTTTATTGTAATTCCACGTGAAAGACCAATACAAAGTGGTGTACACGTGAGAAGTAGAATGAAAATCATACATAATTCTAAACATTTTTTACAAATAAATAACTGCAAAGTGGGGTGTGCATAATTATTCAGCCCCCTTTGGTCTAAGTGCAGTCAGTTGCCCATAGACATTGCCTGATGAGTACTAATGACTGAATAGAGTGAACCTGTGTGTATTCTAATGTCAGTACAAATACAGCTGCTCTGTGACGGCCTCAGAGGTTGTCTAAGAGAATATTGGAAGCAACAACACCATGAAGTCCAGAGAACACACCAGACAGGTCAGGGATAAAGTTATTGAGAAATTTAAAACAGGCTTAGGCTACAAAAAGATTTCCAAAGCCTTGAACATCCCACGGAGCACTGTTCAAGTGATCATTCAGAAATGGAAGGAGTATGGCACAACTGTAAACCTACCAAGACAAGGCCGTCCACCTAAACTCACAAGCCGAACAAGGAGAGCGCTGATCAGAAATGCAGTCACGAGGCCCATGGTGACTCTCGACGAGCTGCAGAGATCTACAGCTCAGGTGGGGGAATCTGTCCATAGGACAACTATTAGTCATGCACTGCACAAAGTTGGCCTTTATGGAAGAGTGGCAAGAAGAAAGCCATTGTTAACAGAAAAGCATAAGAAGTCCCATTTGCAGTTTGCCACAAGTCATGTGGTGGACACAGCAAACATGTGGAAGAAGGTGCTCTGGTTAGATGAGACCAAAATGGAACTTTTTGGCCAAAATGCAAAACGATATGTGTGGCGGAAAACTAACACTGCACATCACTCTGAACACACCATCTCCACTGTCAGATATGGTGGTGGCAGCATCATGTTCTGGGAGTGCTTCTCTTCAGCAGGGACAGGGAAGCTGGTCAGAGTTGATGGGAAGATGGATGGAGCCAAACACAGGGCAATCTTGGAAGAAAATCTCTTGGAGTCTGCAAAAGACTTGAGACTGGGGTGGAGGTTCACCTTCCAGCAGGACAACGACCCTAAACATAAAGCCAGGGCAACAGTGGAATGGTATAAAACAAAACATATCCATGTGTTAGAATGGCCCAGTCAAAGTCCAGATCTAAATCCAATCGAGAATCTGTGGCAAGATCTGAAAACTGCTGTTCACAAATGCTGTCTATCTAATCTGACTGAGCTGGAGCTGTTTTGCTAAGAAGAATGGGCAAGGATTTCAGTCTGTAGATGTGCAAAGCTGGTAGAGACATACCCTAAAAGACGGGCAGCTGTAATTGCAGTAAAAGGTGGTTCTACAAAGTATTTACTCAGGGGGCTGAATAATTATGCACACCCCATTTTGCAGTTATTTATTTAAAAAAAATGTTTAGAATCATGTATGATTTTCCTTCCACTTCTCACATGTACACCACTTTGTATTGGTCTTTCACGTGGAATTCCAATAACATTGATTCATGTTTGTGGCAGTAATATGACAAAATGTGAAAAACTTCAAGGGGGCTGAATACTTTTGCAAGCCACTGTAGCCTCAACACAGCATCAGTCAGTCACCTTTCAAGCCAACCCCAATCCTGTGGAGGGTTGGAGTTCAAGTTATTTGACAGCACAGAACCCAATGTAATGAAAATGTATGCTGATACTGATTTGGTAGTCTTTTGGTACTGACTGTCCCACTCGCACCATACTAGCCACTTTGACTTCTTGGCTGAAGTTACAATGTTGAAATAGAAACTGGTGTTTCCACCTTTGTAATTTTGTTTGGCTAGTCTTTTGTAACACACCACAGAACTGGTGAAACAGTATTACAAAGTTTTTGCTAGCTAAATCAATCTTCATAGGTGTTTAAACTGTATATGTATCTGTTTGCCTGGAGTTTCCCCATAAAGGGAATGCATATTGCATTTATATCGCATCTGTTTTTTATTTTTTGTTTTTTTTATTAGTATTAAGCACTAAAATAATTGTTAAGTTTTTGATTTGAAACATATAAAAATGTAAAGAATAACTGTTTCAGTCTATTGCAGCCAAGCTTCAAAATTCAGTAACTAGGCCCTGCTTGGGCAGTGAAGTTTTTTTATTTAGGCCTGTAATTGTTTTTACAGAGCTTGTTAGCTACGCCAACAGGTGGTGCTCTAAGTGAAAAATCACATCTACATTTGTGAAATGTACAGTAATATTCACCGGATAGACATAGAAAAAGAAAATAATTACGTTACTTTTAACTGTCTTTAGATACCCAGAGTATAAGACTTTCACTGTAGACAATATTTTAAACTATTCCATTTTAGAGACTGAATTGATTGTACTGCACAGGTCATACTAAGCCATCCACTCTGCAATATTTTTGTAGGTTTAATAGTCCGAGAAGTGAGCATTGAAATATCCCGACAGCAGGTAGAAGAGCTGTTTGGATTGGAAGACTATTGGTGCCAGTGTGTTGCCTGGAGCTCTGCAGGAACCACCAAGAGCAGAAAGGCCTATGTTCGGATAGCATGTAAGTCTTTATTCATTTCTTCTGATACTCTTGTTCACTAATTACAGAGCAGCTTTGATGACATACATGCAGTGTCCCTTATTATAAGAATTTCTACTTTTTATCTTAATAAGTAATCCTGCTTCTGCAGACACAAGGAACGGTTGTGTTTCACTAGTCCTGTCCATTTCTTGAACCTTAAAAGCAGAAAACAGCTCTGACAGCATAAATCTTTCTGCCTGTGCTATGAAATTGTATCCCCCACTCCCCCCTTTACTTTCGGTATAATCATTTATAAAAATCAGTTGTGGCAAGTCTTGCAGTGTGCCTAATGCTGATCCTGCTTGCCTTAGGTCAATCCTAAAGCGTCTGATTATGCGTTATTGTAAGAATAGGCCCTTCCATGAGGCCAAGTGTGGCGGCA
Organism: Hyperolius riggenbachi; assembly: GCF_040937935.1. Classification (NCBI taxonomy): domain Eukaryota; kingdom Metazoa; phylum Chordata; class Amphibia; order Anura; family Hyperoliidae; genus Hyperolius; species Hyperolius riggenbachi. Next base: position 245,321,831 of record NC_090646.1, read on the forward strand.
GCCTCAGGCGACAACACTTGGGGAGGGCAACAGTTTTTTTTTTAAAGATTCATTAGCCTCAGTGTGGTAGTCCAGCATTTAATAGTGTGTATGTGTATTGGGAAGGGTGAGGAGGAGGCTCATTTCAAAGGTTGCTTCAAGAACCAAAAAGTCCAGAACTGCCCCAATAAATATTTAACAGTTGAAGAGAGCTGTAGTGGATGTCAGGGAGAGGAAGAATGGTAGAGCTGTGGAACATTAGAACCAGCAGGAAAAAATGCTCTCTAAGGTGCTGTCTTATAGGTTTAGCAAACTGGCAAGACTATGGCATAGCAAACCATATTAACCCTTTAGCAGCCACATATTGTAAAACTACATGTGCCAGCAGGACCAAATTTTTCTCTGCTGCTGGGGAAGTGTGCCTCCTCCAGCCTGGCAGGTAGAGCAGCACAGGCTGCTGTCATAGATACCTCTCCAGACGCTGGAGAGGTATCTCCTCTTCCTCCACCACTGTTGCCACCAGGGCTGTGGAGTCGGTACAAAAATCCACCGACTCCGACTCCTCAGTTTAGAATTCCACCGACTCCGACTCCTCGACTCAGACTCCTCTAATTTGCATATTACAATCTTGTTGATTGAAAGTATGTAACATGAAATTTGTCTCTTAACTGCCCATGCTTAGGAATTTTAAAAGAAAACTGAAGTGAGAAGGCTGTGGAGTGGAGACTGCCATATTTATTCCCTTTAGTCATAGACTAAAACTAGTCCTTGGTAAGAGTACTTGTAAAAGGTACAGGCCGGAACAAAGAACATCTATCAGGCCCTAGGCAATGTAACTGTGGGTACATGTAAGAGTGATGTGCAGGTACTCTGCAGGGGAATAAGGAGATTCTTTCTCTATTACACATTCTTCATGCACAATCTGAACCAGGTTTATGGGTGATAGACAACACCTCTGTGTTCAATGTGCACAACATTCTCTGTGGATTCCCTGCAGCTCTGTGGAGAGTGCATATGTAGAGTATAGTACTACTGTGTAACAAAGTAAACCTGAGACAGATGAAATTAAAGTTTTATACATACCTGGGGCTTCCTCCAGCCCCCTTCAGGCTAATCAGTCCCTCGCTGTCCTCCTCCGCCACCTGGATCTTCTGCTATGAGTCCAGGTACTTGAGCCAGTCGGGCGTAGTGCGCATGCACACACTCTGCCACCGGGAGCGTACTACACCTGCACAGCACTGTTGCGCAGGTGCAGAACGCTCCTGGCTGTGGAAGTGGCTTGCGGCCGGACTGCGCTGACTGGCTGAATTACCAGGACTCATAGCAGAAGATCCAGGTAGTGGAGGAGGACAGCGAGGTCCTGATTAGCCTGAAGGGGGCTGGAAGAAGCCCCAGGTATGTATAAAACTTTTCTTTTCATCTTTCTCAGGTACCATTGAATTTGTAGTCACCAAACCAAAGGCTTTATACTTACAGCATAGATGTTATTTCGTATATATAAGAGATTCCTGTGTACACATCATATATACAGTCACAATCAGATGTGTATATCTGACTTTAAAAATACGGAGACTGCTTTATTGAAGCAGCACAAGTAACTGATTTTGATTTGATTTAATTTAGTTTATTTCATTTTTGGGGACTAAGCACAGCTATTACTGTATGTATAAGTTATTTATGATGACTATTATCTGAGAAATAGAACATGTTATCATATTTTCTATTTTAATTACAGTTTAAATTCATTAGGAGTCGGAGTCTGTGCATTTTTTCCCGACTCCAGGCACCCAAAATTGCCCCGACTTCGACTCCACGACTCCAACTCCGACTCCACAGCCCTGGTTGCCACACTCCCGACATCCTCTTTTGAGTCCCGATCACATTGAAGCCTGAGACAGCTGCATACAACTCAAATCATGTAATATTTTAGCAATACTTGCTTAGATTAGCTTTTATTCAGGGGAGCAGGCGCATAACTATAAATCATGAAGTCCTCCAGCAAAAGTTTGATGGAGCCACTTAACCACTTCCCCTCCCCAGGGACAAGTAACTATGTCCCTGCAAAATGGCATATCTTCATGCAGGAACGTAGCTACTATGTCCCTTCCCTCACCTTCCCCCCCTGCGCTCCACCACTAATCGTTAGCCGAGAGAACAATTAATGGGAACACAGGTCCCATTCATTAATCTAAGTCCCCGTATTAATAACCGCCGTCATCTAAGAGACGCTGCCATTCATAAAAACAGATACTTACACATCCACGCAATTTCTTCCTCTGTACGTAGTAGTACTACACATAGGGAACAGCAAACGGGGAACAGAGGCGCCAGCAGGGTAAAAGTGGATAAAACCTTTAAAATTTGCTTGGAGGAAGCGGTGGACTTACCTCCATAAAGCAGACACGAAAGACTGTATAATAGTAATTACATTTATTTTATAGTACCCCAAAAGTGCAACACGTTTCGCAGGCAACGCCCGCTTCATCAGGCAATAAACGTGGGGACAAACAGAATTTCAGTAGTAGCAGGAGTAGCGCCTAGACTGAGGCGCTACTCCTGCTACTACTGAAATTCTGTTTGGGTCGTCGGGTCCTCGAACGCTGCTATCGAGCGAAATCTTCCGCATGAACCAATCGACGGGAACAATTGATTTTGGATGGAAATCGATCGCTCCCCCATGTTTATTTTTGTTTTTAATAAATATTATTGTTACTTTTTTTTTTTAAACTGTTTCTTTAAAAATCTTCCCTGACTCCCCCCCTCCCTCCCCACAGCCAGAAAATTATGGCGATTGGCTGTCATAGGCTTCTGCCTATGAGAGCCGATCACTCTCTTGTCCCCCAGGGGGACAGCCGTGTCACACGGCTGTCCCCAGTACAGCGCTGTACATGGAAATAGATGGCGATCACGCCGTCTAACAGTCTCCCGAGTGGCAATAGCCGCTCGGAGACTGAAGGCGGGGCGGAGCTCCACCCCCCAAACAGGAGATGTGCGCGCAGCCTGCGCGCGATCTCCTGCAAAACAGAGCCCCAGTACTTTGCGCCAATCGGCGTTAGGCGGTCCTGGGGCTGCCGCCGCGGCCACGCCCATCGGCATGACGCGGTCGGCAAGAGGTTAAAAGAGGAGCTTAAAGTTTGCTGTTGGTAAGTTTTAGGAGGCAGAGAGAAAAAAAGCAAAAGAAAAAAACAGCTAAGTTATGAGTGTCTTGTTCTTGAAGTAGCGCTTACATCCATTGATTTAGACGTTGGTTAACGCATTCACGTTGTTATTAACACTGCTTCTTATGTGTATATTATTAAGACTTGTGTTTGTATTCAATTTCTCTGAGTTTTCAGGCACAGGCATTCACACAAAGGCACAGACTATTGTGAATAGTAAGGAGGATGAACAATAGCAGTTCAAATGAGAACAAATGAGAACATTATGCATTCTTATAAAACAAAGAGAGGTGGAACTGACATTTTATATGCTCATGTGAAAAGCGATATGTTCTTTGCAGTGAATGAAGTATTTTATCTATGCAATAAAAAAGGTAATGTGGTGTATAAACTAGTAGCATATTTGTCTATTAGTAATGGCCTGGATTCAATTAACTTGATACTCTGCACATGCCATAGTAAGTATTAAAAGCAGACGTTCTTGTGATTATATTATTTTAGCACCCAAATGGGCTTGTCATATGGAGCAGAAAAATATATCTTATTCTCAGGATACCTCATGTTTTGTAAAACTTATTGCACATTTTAGCATTGTTCCTATTAAGTCGGGGATGTATTTTTCTTGCAGGACTGTTATGTACTCCTACTGTAGTCTCAGACTGCCTCTTCTATGCTTTTGGAGCTGAACAGAGTGTGATGATGTCATTATATCACGCCTCTTCTGGAAAGTTCTTGCACATGAAGTGCATCATATTTAAGAGCTTTGCATTTCAAGAGAGGGGCCTTACCCCCACCAATTTATTGGCAGGAAAATAAAATGTACAGCACTTGAACCAGCAAGTAATATAGTACATAGAATAGGCTGGTAACAGCAGTTAGGACACACAGGTGTATAGCCTTAGCAAATATACAACAGCATATCAAAAATATAATATAAGGTAATTGATAGCAGCTTCTTGATAACAGACATTAATACAGGCAGACTGGCATATAGTTTGAATAAAGGGCCAAGCATTACAACAACGTAACACAAATGTCAGCACGTCAAACTACCATTGTTGGAAGTGGGGGTAAGAGTCCAGCACATAAAAGTACTCTACATAAGGAGGCAAGCATTGCAATACTATAAATCATCCGAAGGTAGTAAACATTAGTATTATCTAACTAGGTAATTGGTAAGTCCTGCCATTTAATCCACAGGATTTTTTGTGGGCACACCTTGGAATTGTAAGCCAGTTAAAATGACACTGAAGTTATGATGTAATGATTTGTATGTGTAGTACTGATAATTAATAGAACATTAGTAGCAAAGAAAAGTGTCTCATATTTTAATTTTTAGATGGCCTTTTTTTATAACATTGCATAATTCTGTCATATTTGCAATTACAAGCCACACCCTGTATTTTAATATTAAACTATAAAACAATGAGAGCTAATGTCCCTTTCAACTTCCCTGCAGTAAAACTCCTATCTAAATCTGTCTCTGGCTGTTTCTTTAATGTATAATGTATAAGTGCTCCAGAGTACAGCGACTCAAGTTGGGTCAGAGAGCTCAAAGAGGCTCTTTTGCATAGATAACAACTGAAGTTTCTTAACTCTTCCTGTACTGGAAACAATATTAGACTCATATCTGTGCTACTAATGTTCTATTTCTTAGTTGTACTACACATACTATTCATTATCTCATAAGTTTAACTTAGTAAACTGATTTTTCATAAAAATACCTAGGAGGCAGCTTTTGGTATGGCAGCAGTGCAGGGGTTGATTCAGCACTTCAGAAAGTAAATGTACAACATGTCCCCAGAATCCAGCCACTGAGGGACACAACCAGGCAGAAATCTGCATCCACTGCTGAGCATTTGGGGCCTGCTGTATCAGCAACATTTTTAATCCTAGCTAGATGTTAAGGATTTAAGTATGCCTCTGAGAATAAAGAACTGAATAAGGTTCCAATTGGCAGAAATGGAAGCCAGGTGGTGAGAATCAAGAGCATTCTCCCAATCCTCATCATCCACATCTATAATTTTGCTGGACCATTTAGCTAGTAGTTGTTCCACCTTGGGCACATTTTAATAAAAGGAGAATACAATTGGGAAGTCAAACCCCCCAGATCTTACAGGCCCTTTTGTAATAAAATGCCATTTTTTTGTACCAAAATAAACACCATTCCCCTACTTAACAATATAATTAAAATAAATACCAGCAATACAAACATCTAAAGTATCATCTATTTGGCAATAGGACTTCTCTTCATTGAAAAACTCCATGGTAAATTTGTGGAGTTTAAAGCTCTGATATTTTACCAAAGAAAAATAAACACGCCAAGCCCACTGTCGTAGGGATATTACTTTCTTTTATGTTACATTATGTTCTTAATGTTTTGGGAAAATGTTATTTATTTTTACAGGTAACTAAAACGCAATAAAAACCTCGTCCACTGGCGTTCTACTTTAGCTGATCTGCTTGAGGCATGCCTGCAGTGGATTTACTATGCACTGTAAACTGATAATCATTTTCATAACTCCATAAAAAAGATGCATTTGTGCAAAAATGGAAGCTTTCCCATCACAGCAGTTTTTCCTCCAATAATTACAAGATATGGCCTTTCCGTACTGGAAGCTGAGGCTGTGATTAGCTAACTTTATCATATGCTTTTAAACTTTTCATTTCCCTTACTGCTCGCTGGCTATTGTTCAGGATTTAAAAGAACAAAAAAAAGAAAAGAAAAAAGTCATCCCCAGAGAGGCAGCACTCCTCAACTATAGTCCATTAAAAAAGAAAAAAAATGTATTGAACATTTCTGTTCATTGAGCATGTAATAGAATTAACTGAGGAGTAATTTGAATGTGTGAAAAATGTGTCTGCCACAGGAGATGCTTATATTTATTTAATAGGAGGTCAGCCACATGCCATGAAATACCTCTCCAGACACTTTTAACCCCTGTGGGAACTTCATCAGGGTTATTTAAAATGGTACGCAATCGTTTTTAGCAGTAGGAATGCAAGTCCCATGTACAGGGAGATGTGAAATCTCTAGCGGCACATTGAAAGAACACACAGTTATGCTTCAGGGTTGAGTTTTGTGCCAAGCAGACCATGCATTAAAATACACACAGGATGAATGTCAGATAGCTATGGTTTCTAAAGGGTTGAGATTTATGTTGTCTGCGGGGTACTTGCTCATGTAAAGGACATCATAGAAGCACCATCTTTAGATTTAAGGAGGTTTCTAGACAAACCTTGTATCTGCTAATTCACTGTAGTCTATTCACAGTGTAGATGTGCTATGAATCACATCTTTGGAATGTTATGGTGCACTTGAGGGTTTTCACATACGTTTCACTATCTCATCAGATAACGGAAAGAATATGTGCCTTCACCGAGCTAATTGTGCTGGCAGCAGTGACAAAATAAAACCCTTCTAGACAGATGAGATAGTTCATCTATATTTAGCTGTTTTCCTGGAGTTTGGCTGTAGAGTGACCCTTTACATCTAATGAATTGGGCTTAGAGCTGTTAGACAAGACAATTTAGCTTAGTAATGTACCATTTTTGAGATGCATGGGCTTAGTTTAGGTACGCCAAATGTGACCATACATCTACCGATTTTGCGGCCGATCGGCCATCCAATTAGAGTGTATCAAAATCTGTCTTACAATATGTCCACCTGATCGATGTTTCAATCAGACATGCTTTAAGTTTCCACTTCTCACTAGAGCCGGATATCGAATGTCCAGTTGGAGTGCAGTGTTCACTCCAATTTTCTATTGTGTTCTGGTTAGAGTTTGGAGCAAATGTGTTTCAGCCATATGCTTCTAGAGAAATGCATACACCATTGGGGAATTACTGTGCAGGCTCCAATTTTGCATTCCAATTACCACAACGGATCCAATGAACTGACAAGTGTGAACACATCCGATAAATAACAGGATCCTTGGACATTTCCGTTTCTCCAATGCAGAAACAGCCTGTGTATTGGCCCCAGTGAGCCTATTGCTACTGTAGTTCCATCTGAGAGCTTCATCAGGATTTTCCCTGCTTGTTCTCTCTTGTCTTTTCTTCCCAGACAGATTAGGCTGCTAATCAAACACCCAATAACACATCTGGTTAAATCGTCACTAGACACAATCATGAAAGATCAATGTCATTCCAAATGATCTCAGATGGAACTACAGTAGCAATAGGCTGAATGTTTTTAAACTTGTTAGTTCACTAAAGAGAAGGCCACCATACACTGGATATTCGACTAGCATTGTAAAAAAAGATGACAAAAATAGGAAATACAAATCTAGCCTCTGTTATAGCTTCACTGATAAACTTAGTTGGAGAGTGAACAACACTGATACACACCTCAGTAAACACTTATTTTTCCTTTCCCTGTCAGAGTTGATGAGGTACTGGAAAACATTTGTTCTCCTTGAAAGTAAAAGAAAAGAAAATTATGCTACTTATCTTTAAAACCCTGTACTTGGGACAGGTCAGAGTGGTTTGACATGAAAAATACAGGCAATGCTGATGCCCAATTTTATCACATCACAAAGAATATGTCACTTTTTAAGAATGGCTTGAGTGGGATTTAGGGGTTGAGGATGGGGAGATCCTTCAGCAACTGGGCAGTGTTTTACTGTCTTACCACCAACTAATGTGACAGGATTTAAGTAAATAAGATAATATCTGATAAGTGTTTTCCCATATTAAGAATTTTCTTTACACATATACAACTCACCTAAAGGATCATTAGGAACACCTGTTCAATTTCTCATGAATGCAATTATCTAATCAACCAATCACATGGCAGTTGATTCAATGCATTTAGGGGTGTGGTCCTGGTCAAGACAATCTCTGAATGTCAGAATGGAAAAGAACGGTGATTTAAGCAATTTTGAGCAAGGCATGGATGTTGGCAGGGGTGTTGCTAGGATCCTAAGAGATTCGGGGGACTTTTGGGCACTGCTTTCCAAAAATGGGTGTGCCCATGCACCAGAATGTGGGTGTGGTCAACAGAACGGGGGTGGAGCAACAGTTACATGAACTTAACAGTGGTCCAAGAGCTGTGGTGTCTCTATGGGGGCATGCTGGGTGCTGTGGTGCTTCAATGGTGGGTGTACTGGGTGGAGTTGAGTACTGCCGTCCGCTGACTCTGCCTGGGGGCCATCCGCTGCACCTCAGAATAGATCCGTGGCACGTGCCACTGATCTTTAGGGCTAGCAACGCCCCTGGCTGTTGGTGCCAGATGGGCCGGTCTGAGTATTTCACAATCTGTTCAGTTACTGGGATTTTCAAGCACAACCATTTCTAGGGTTTATAAAGAATGGTGTGAAAAGGGAAAAACATTCATTATGCAGCAGTCCTGTGGGCAAAAATGCCTTGTTGATGCTAGAGGTCAGGGGAGAATGGGCCGACTTATGCAAGCTGATAAAGAGCAACATTGCCTGAAATAGCCACTTGTTACAACCGAGGTATGCAGCAAAACATTTGTTAAGCCACAACAACACGCACAACCTTGAGGCGGATGGGCTACAACAGCAGAAGACCCCACCGGGTACCACTCGTCTCCACTACAAATAGGAAAAAAAGGCTACAATTTGCACAAGCTCACTAAAATTGGACAGTTGAAGACTGGAAAAATGTTGCCTGGTCTGATGAGTCTCGATAGAGTCAGAATTTGACGTAAACAGAATGAGAACATGGATCCATCATGCCTTGTTACCACTGTGCAGGCTGTGTGGTGGTGTAATGGTGTGGGGGATGTTTTTTGGCACACGTTAGGCTCCTTAGTGCCAATTGGGCATCATTTAAATGCCATGGGCTACCTGAGCATTGTTTCTGACCATGTCCATCCCTTCATGACGGCCATGTACCCATCCTCTGATGGCTACTTCCAGCAGGATAATGCACCATGTCACAAAGCTCGAATCATTTTAAATTGGTTTCTTGAACATGCCAATGAGTTCACTGTACTAAAATGGCTCCCACAGTAACCAGATCTCAACCCAATAGAGCATCTTTGGGATGTGATGGAATGGGAGCTTCGTGCCCTGGATGTGCATCCCGCAAATCTCCATCAACTGCAAGATGCTATCCTATCAATATGGGCCAACATTTCTAAAGAATGCTTTCAGCCCCTTGTTGAATCAATGCCACATAGAATTAAGGCAGTTCTGAAGGCGAAAGTGTGTCAAACAGCGTATTAGTATGGTGTTCCTAATAATCCTTTAGGTGAGTATATATATATATATATATATATATATATATATATATATATATATATATATATATATACATGCAGTGTAATGGTTGAGGGCTCTGCCTTTGAGACAGAAGACCTGGGTTCAAATCTTGGCTCTTCCTATTTCAGTAAGCTTGCACCTATTCAGTAGGAGTTCTTGGGCAAGACTCCCTACCACTGCTATTGCCTATTGAGTGCACTCCAGTGGCTGCTTTGCAAGCACCTTGAGTCCAACAGGAGAAAACCGCCATACAAATACTGGCATTATTATATTAAAAAAGAAATTAAATGTATTGATCTGCTGCCATAGTATGAATTATCTATTGTGCTGCTTACTTTAAAGCCAGGACCATGGGTGATTTGATACATTTGAAGTGTTATGCCTGGTACACACCATGCAACTTCCTATCAGATTTCGGGTCAAATTGAGAATTTCCAACAGGTCCGATCTGATTTCTTTTCGTTTTTCTAATCGATTTTGTACAGAAGTTATCAGGAAATTGATCAGAAAAAGGATATTTAATCAGATCAGACCTGTCAGAAATGATCGATGGGAAATTGAATGGTGTGTACCGGGAATAGGCTCGGTTCCCACTTGTGTAGAAAATGTGCCAATTCGGTACATTTTCTACACTTCCACTTAATGCATTTTGTTAAAAATAGCATCCACTTCCACTTGTTATCTATACGAATTGGAACACAGAGTCCCAACCTGCTGCATTTTTCTGGATGAGCAGATGCATTGCCCATAGTCACCTATGGTACAACGCACCCACCTCTGGATGCAAATGCAACCTGAAAACAGAGCGGAGCTGACAGTGAACTAATTTGCCTCAATATAAACTGGAGATTAGAAATGGGGACCAATCCGTAAGTCTCGTAAATCTACCTGACTCAAGTCGGCTGAGGCGGGCAATAACAACCACCTCACCTGATAATCAGGTGTGTGTACAGCGGTCAACAACATGCAAGTGATTCGTCCTGCAGATCTACTCAACCCCAGTGACGGTCGATTCTATTGTTAATGCTGCTCCCCCGCATGCCACATGTAGTCAAGCATGCACTGCTTCGTCATCCCGTCGTCGCCCACCAGCATAGCGACACATTGCGTTGTCAGCTACACAGCTATAGATAAATATGTCTTATTTTCTTGGTGCTCCACCTGCACCTCCACCCTACAGTGTTTTGTAAACAGAAGTCACTAAAAACACATTGCTAAAGCTTTATCAGCAGTCTAGATAATCCTAGGCTGAGACAATCGTCTTCTACAGCCTCAGTCAAGAATCTAGCAGGTATACAGCTTCCCCATGACAGTGATTAGCAGTCCATCATAAACATGGCAGATTCATAAGTGACAAATGACTAAGAAGAACTTTAAAGAGACACTGAAGCGAAAAAAAAATATGATATAGTGAATTGGATGTGTACTATGAATAATTACTAGAAGATTAGCAGCAAAGAAAATATTCTCATATTTTTATTTTCAGGTATATAGTGTTTTTCTAACATTGCATCATTCTATAATATGTGCAGATTACACAACACGCAGCATTCAAAATGATTCTTTCAGAGGAGTCTGGCAGAGAAAAAGTAAATAGTTCAGGAACAGTTGAGATAATAAAAGTCAGAAAACAGCTCTCTCCACGACTTTGAAAGTCGTAGAGCTTAATGGCTTTTTTTGCATAGAGATAAAAACTGGAGTTTCTTAACTCTTCCTGTACTGGGAACAATTAGACTGATGTATCTGATCTTAATGTTTTATTTCTTAGCTGTACTACACATACAAATCATAATATCATAATTTTTTTTCCGCTTCAGTGTCTCTTTAAGCTCCTTTCCTCCCTCTCCCCAGAGCAGCACATACTGCTACACTATAGCCAAGCAGCATGTCTGTACAGTGCTCATCCCCATATCTATCATCATCTATCATCCTAATGATTAATGATCCATAAGGGTGACAGTAATTGGGGGTGTGAGGCTTGATATTGCAAGACACCCTGGTGTTGATAACTTATAACTAAGCCTCATTGTTTGTATGGGACTATTATTATAATTATTTTGCATTTATATAGTGCCACCAACTTCCATGACACTGCTTTACTGCAGTGTAGCAAAATAAAGGACTTTCTTGTATTTACAAAGCTTTTCATCCAAACTAGTAGGCAAAGCAATATCCTATGTCTTAGTATTATAGTTAATATTAACCTGATGAAAATAATTATAAAGAATATATATATTTTGCTGTATTCTTCCTAAATAAAAAAAAAACACTATCACATTTAACATTTTAGATATATTCATCAAGCCGTGTGTATTTTAGAATAAAGTATTTTTAATAACTTATATGTAATGTTCATGCTTTTCCTCAGATGATGTAATGAACCACATTGCAATTTAGCATAATATCAGCATAATAATAAGCAGGTACATATGTGAAATGCATGCTAACCGCTAAGAAAAGTCTCAACATCAAAACCGTTCCTGTTGTTGCGTTGCTGATTTTAATTATTGGGGTTAAATAGGGAGCATGTATCCAGACTGCCGGTATCACAGGCATAATGGATGAAGGCAGTTAAAAACGTATTCTGAATACCAGCAAACCATCAAAACTGCATACAGGAAGTGGTATCGCATTTCTGGCTCCTGAAACCATGTGTTCATAATGACTGGAATTTTAAAGATCTTTAATGGTATGACTCAACTAGAGTACCAGTGCCAGTCATAGGTCAAAAGGTTGTGCCTTTATTGTATAAATCAATAACAGGCACATGAAGGTTAAATAAACAGACAGCTTTATTGCAAATCTAATAACTGGCCCAACTACAAGATAACTAGATGAGAATATGCTGCTATTTATTTTTATATTCGACTGGGTGCCTTTCCTTTGCAGGGGGTGTATAAAGAACCACAAGCTGACTTTGAATTTGCTCCAAACTATGCACAGCATATAAAGTATGTACAGAGATCACAGATAACAAAGCTTTTCCATGGAATATTAGTGTGACTGCTGCTGGCGTCAGCTTTGTACTGCTCAATGCAATGCAAAGTTATGGGGAAGAGCAACTGGGCACCACATCTGCCTGCTTCTCTCTGATCAATCAGGATGGATAGTGTAATTATACTGTAATATCATTCCCATGTGCCCTAGATAAAGTAGATGTTGTGCCCTAGATAAAGTAGATGTTATCAATTCTAATTAAAACTGATTAAAATATCTAATATCTAAAATACCTGATGTTGGTTGAAGGCGGGGTTAAAGGTGCAAAAAATTGATTGATTCCATTCATTTGATTGGCTAGGGGGAATTAATCTGTTAATGGGCATGCGGTAATGGGCATGTGCGATTGTTTCCGATTGATTACCTCATTGATGGGAAGCGATCGATTGCATCAGAATTGTACCGTTAATGGACACCTTAACAGACGTGTGCAGGATAAGTTGGGCAGCACAGTGGCGTAGTGGCTCAAATCCCAGCCAGTGCACTATCTGCAAGGATTTTGAATGTTCTCCCCGTGTCTGCGTGGGTTTCCTCTGGGCACTCTAGTTTCCTCCCACATGCCAGAAATATACAGATAAGTTAATTGACTTCCCTCTAAATTGGCCATAGACTATGATACATGCATAGACATATGACTATGGTAGGGATTAGATTGTGAGCCCCGGTCAGTTAAGTGACAAGACAATATTTTACTCTGTACAGCGCTGTGGAAGATGTATATAAATACTAAATAATAATAAAAATAATAGTAATTTTCTAAGCTACTCTAACAGTTAAGTGTCATACATATGGAGGCCAAATGAGGGCGCCAGCTCACCTTCCTTTGTATTATGTACTCTCCAGAAGTCCACAGAAAGACTGTTGAGCCACATGTCTCACTACCAGGAGGCCAGCTAGATTTTAGCTACAAGAGAAGAGCATTGATGCTTCAGTAATACCGCCCGGCTTTTAGCAGGCAGCTGGTGTGAGAAATATGGAAGTGCCAGCACTGGATGCTCTGTACACATGACACTAATGTTTCAGCCCTCTATATTTTTAAAGTCTTACCAAACCTTCTGTTTTCTTAGATTTAAGGAAGACATTTGAACAGGAGCCTCTTGGGAAAGAAGTGTCTCTGGAACAGGAAGTGCTCTTGCAGTGTCGTCCACCTGAAGGGATTCCTGTTGCTGAGGTCAGTAATGATGTAAATCTTGAAGCTTTACTGTATCTGACTTTGTATCAAAATAATATTTGTAATGCTTACCAGTCCACGTTCACAGTGGTATATTGCAATATGGTGTAGCGTCCATTTTGTAATGTGGCTTGCCGCACTGCAGTCAACCATCTATGCAATGTTTGCAGTTCGTCAGGTGTGTTGCAGTATAACGTCATGCGGCATCATAATGCACATACAGTGTAGTACCGCTATATGTGCGCATTAACAGTAAGTGAAGTAAAGGTTTCATTGACTGTATGTTCCACTGTACCCAATGCAATGCTACCATAACATGCAATGTCGCTATCCCCACTACATATGCCTAACACTAACCCTCCTTACTTCCTTCTAACACTAACCTCCCCACTACATATGCCTAACACTAACCCCTTTTACCTACTCCTAACACTAACCTCCCCACTACATATACCTAACACTAAACCCTTTTGCCTACTCCTAACACTAACTGCCCTCTACATATGCCTAACACTAACTTTCCTTACCTACTCCTAACACTAACCTCCCTGCTACATATGCCTAACACTAACTTTCCTTACCTACTCCTAACACTAACCTCCCTGCTACATATGCCTAACACTAACTTTCCTTACCTACTCCTAACACTAACCTCCCTGCTACATATGCCTAACACTAACTTTCCTTACCTACTCCTGACACTAACTTCCCCACTACATATGCCTAACACTAACCACTTTTGCCTACTCCTAACACTAACCTCCCCCCTGTATATGCATAACATTAACCCAATATTCTGGTGCCACTTAATTGCAATAAAGTGGAGCCTACACAAAAACCCTGTGCCGTTTACCCTCTCAGCACTCAGCTATACTAAAGGAAAACTTTGGTGGCCAAATTACACAATTAGATAATAGCCTTTAGTGACGCCCAAAACAATGGCCACGTCTCGCGCCTTTTTTACCTGCTTCGAACATTACCTTCAACATGTGACTTTTATTCAGTTCAAAATGTTTGTTTTTGTTTTGTTTTGGGGGGACATATTTTTTAACATAGTAAATACAGGTTTTTTTTTGTAGAACAGAAAACCAGAATCATAAATGAGTTGAGATTGAGGTGGCTATTAGTCCCCCCACTCCAGTCCTTTGAACCTCTCACTGATATGTACTACAATTTCCACCATAAGGCTCTTGCAAAATCTTAGATGACTCTTGCCATTTTAGTTTCCTTTTAAATTTTTAGGAATTGTAAAGGAAAACTAATAGTGTCTTTAATTATTTGACCTGATAATTTTATCCTATATTGATGCTTAACTTGCTATATAGCACCACTTACTCACTTCAGTTTCACACTTAGTGACAGTTGCTTATCAGAAATAAACATTGTGCTAGCTAATGGCATAGTTGTGGATTCTTTGTCATTACTGCAGACCGTGCCTCACAGCACAAGACCTGGCTGCAATATGTGCACTTCTTATGGCTTATTTAAGTTAGAGTTCCCCCTGGGTGAGTTATGAAACAAGGGAAACTTCAGTTCACATTATAGAGAGGAGAAGAGTAGCTTTGCCTTCATTTGGCTGCAGGAGTCACAGACAGTAAAGGTTAACATGAAAAACATAGCAAAGGTCACTGAATGAGAAAAATACAAATGTTTCCATGTCAAAATATTAGCTTGTTACAAATGGGTGTGCAGACAAACTAGGTACATAGATGCACAAAACTTTTTTTTTAGCGACCACTTTATTACAAAATTACATACTCAATTTGGAGCGCTGGAAAATTTTAAACCATATCTTTAATGGGAAAAAAGTTCAATGACAAAATATTAAATGCCAAAAAAGTAATTTTTTTATATACAGTAAGTTCAGCATAGATCTGATGCTACCAACACATTTCCAAAAAATTAGGACAAGGCAACAAAATACTGAACAAAAAGTGTAAAAGTGTATGCCTTATGTTGTCTGATGAGATGCAGCAAAGAAAAGAGTTAGTTCATTTGAATAAAGCTGTGGAGAGAATACCCTGACTCTTTCTAAAGGTGGCCACACACGATACAATAAAATGATCTGATTTTACAGTAATTCAATAAAAACGATCGTATCTCTTGAAAAAGTGAAAGCTTTTTTCTTTCATTCGACTGAAAAATCCGATCGGATTTTCAGTTTTTTGCGATTTAAATTGATCCGGAATGCCAGATATTTCTCTTCAATAGTAGCTGATACCCCTTTCATATGAGGAATCTTTACCTTTTCTCAAATAGATCATCAGGGGGGTCTGTATGGCTGATAGTGTGGTGAATTCTCTGCCACAGTGTGATGTCAGGACCTAGGTCCTGACAGTTTCCTGTCTGTGAACCTTGTTGCATTGTGGGAAATAAAAGCTGTTTCCAACTACCAAGTAACCATTATCTCCTTCTGTGCATATGTAAAGCTATAAAAAAAAAAACCTTTTAGCCTATTGCAATGTAAGTGGGTAAGGTTATAAATAATGGCAGTTGTTGCTGTCTAATTTTTTTTAATGTTTATCATTTTCAAGAATTGTGTTTTGAATTTTGTTTTTCAGTTGTATTTGTTCAGTTGGGATTGTCTTTTGGATGTCTCATTTCTGATAGTCACAGTAAAGTGCAAGGTCTTCTTTTCTTATAAAATAGGCTAAATCTCTTATCTAAGAGCTTGGATTAGAGAAAAATGTAAGAAAAATACCCAGCTTACAGCTGCAGTTTTTATATTCCTACTGTTGTTGCTGATCCTTTATACACATTATGTAGGAGGTCATCTTCACAACAGCTGTAATATTAATCTCTTCTGTAGTCTGATCTTATCAGTTTCTCCGTGTATACAGACATCTCACCAGGTACTGAATATAAATGATGCTGTTAGAATGAAATAAGCGTAATATGCATTGCACATACTTTGTTGTGCAGATGTTAAATGTGCTGAATGAGTTTGGTATGTTGCCCCAAGGTAGTTATAATGGGCTTTGGAAGAATAATGTTGTAGCATATATTCCACTGCTTATGTAAGAGACAACAGATCTCCAGCCTGACCCACACCATACGGTATGAACAAATCTGCTTCTGAATCATCTCCTATCTTTTGTAATTAAAATCACTGGCCATTAAAGTACATTAATCATAGTAATTTGGTGTATTGCTACCTCCCAATCCTACCCTGTAGGGTGATGAAAGCAGCATACCCATGAAAGCTACAGCTATCCACTAAACGATCACGCAAGCAAAGTACATAATGTATATCTAGAATTTGGACACAACTAGGTACATTTCACAAACAACAATTTGCAAAAGAATAAAATCATAGCAGCAGTTATAACTTCTTAGGGCTAGTTCACACTGGTCGATCATCAAACCGCTGCAACTAATGTATCCCTATGGATACATTCACACAGCAGCGTTTGCAATTTTGATCAATCGCAAACGCACTGTATGCAGCGTTTGAGGGGCGGTTGCACTGTGATTCTCATTCTATTGAACAGGAATCGCAAGCACAAATCGCACTGAATTGCGAGATTTTACCCGCAAAAGACGATCGCGGGCAAGCAGCGCTCTAAAGTCTGATCACTTGCTAAAGATTACAGTATGTGGCACATCATCACTAATTTTGCACTAATTATTATCACTGTGAGCTTAAAGCATATTTCTCTCACAAATAGGACTAGAGTAAGAAACTATGGGCCTGATTCACAAAGCGGTGCAAACACTTTGCACGCCTGTGAAAAGCCCTTTATAACGCCTAAACTTAGTTTAGGCGTGATCTGAAGGAATTCGCGCGAACTCCCGCGCGCAAAGTTTTGCGCGCGCAGCACAACGAGCTACGCGCACAGTGCACCGTGCTTCGCGTGAAGCGCCCATTAGACCCTATGGGACATTGCGCGCGCGCAGGCGCGTTTGCGCGCGCAAAACTTTGCGCGTGGGAGCTTCGTGCGAATTATAGCAAAAAAGCGGTGATAACTTCGCTAGTGCAAAGGTTATCATGCCTAAAGTGAATCAGGCCCAATGGATTTGACTGAATGGAGCTGTTAAGTTGTATGTTTTGTTTCCCCCAAGGCCCTTTTTACACTTACCGCAGCAGGTTGCATCGCAGTAGCCATTAAAGTCTATGAGACATGACACACTGCCTGCAGTGCGATGCAATGCGATGGAAGTGCTTTGGGTGCTGCAGAAGTAACACACAAGCTGCAGTGTGTTGCTGCAGTACCCCCCGGAACTGCACAGGGAGTTGCATGTTATTTTTTTCCCTTTGGTTGCCCCATTTCTATAAGGTACTTGTGATTTTTTTTGGGGGGGCTACAGTGTGATTGTTGCAATTGCACTGCACACACAGCGCACCCTCAGTGTTCACACACTTGTTTGTATTAAGTCTTCTTTACAACTCCACAGACGTCTGTTGGGGAGTCGATATTGGTGTTGTATAAATTAATAACAGACATTTGCATATTAATCAGATTCTTAGCCTATTGCTGCTTGTGATAAACAGAAAAGTTTGGTTAGGCCAAGTGTTCTTGTTTATGCTGTGGAATGGCAGGATTGGATGGACAGAGACAACAACAGTGATGGCCTTTTAGTGATCTATTGTAAAGAAAGCAGATAGGCTATTTTAACATGTCACATGTATCTCCCCTGTAGACAGCTAAAGACCAGGGATGATCCAACATGAAAATCTCTGCTAACTCAAGAGATTCTATCAGATCAAAATCCCCATCTGCTTATTAAACTATCCAATTGATGTGTTAATTAATAAGCTGCCAGCTAGCTAACAGGTAGTAGTTTTCATTTCCTAGCACAGTTTCATCCCTGCAAAAGAAGTATGAGTCAACCTTTGCAGTTCTATATCTTTTTCTTTAGAATTCTGTAAAGGTTTTTGCTGATTCATACAGTTGGGTGAATGGCAAATCCATTTTTTACTCCAGGCTCCATAGCCTCTTGTACACTCGGGCGATGATAGTTATTTACTTACTTTTTATACTGAAAAGGTTTTCTTTTCTGACGTCCAGTCAAAACTTCTTGTTAAAACTTAAACTGTAACTTTTCTTTTTATTTAGAGTTTATACAAAAACAGCTGTTAGGAATACTGTACTGGGTAGGACCTAACTTTGCCATTAAAAAAGTATTAACTTTGTAGAGTGGGATTCACAAGATGTTAAAATCGGAGGTTATGGACCATCTTTACACATTTGTAAATTACACAATTTCTGAAGATTTGTCTGCTGCACATTATTGTTCTCTAGAAATAAACTGCAGGCCGATTCTGTATCGGTTTCAGCATGAAATCTTGTGGGAATCGGCCTTGTGACTCCGCTGCCACCTGTCACTATCCCCCTAGTGTATATGTGCCCCCTGGAGCACTGTGCAGTTATACTTTACCTGCCGCCATCCTTACTATTGCCATCCTCCTACCTCTGCATTTGTGTCCCCACGTGGTTGCCAGTGTTATATCACGTGGGGCACATGTGTGATGTCGCACATGTGCCCCACGTACTATATGACGGTAGTTACGTGGGGCCAAAATGCAGAAGTATGAAAAAAACAGCAGCAGACACTAGTGGGCAGCGTGACAGGTAAAATACTAATGCACTGGCCGGAGGGGGGGTTGTGGGGGGGGGGGGGGGTTGGATGTAAGTACACTAGGGAGAACATCGGCTTGGGGTTTCCATTGTGTTCTTTGGTCACAATTATCACATGATGTTACCGCTGCGCACCAGATCAAGCATGTCAGCCCCGAGATTTTCCAGAATGTCACATCAACGATCGGTATGCGATTAGTGGCGCCAATTTTCATTCGATTCAATTATAATTATCGAATCGGATGGTCGTTCAGCCACCAAGTTGACTAATCTATAGCCACCTTAACCTCCTTGCCGGTTATCCCGAGTTCAGCTCGGGGTAACCTGCGCAGGAGGATTTCTCAGGCCCCGCTGGGCCGATTTGCATAACTTTTTTTTTTCTACACGCAGCTAGCACTTTGCTAGCTGCGTGTAGTACGCGATCGCCGCCGCTACCCGCCGATTCGCCGCTACCTGCCGCGCCGCCCCCCCCCCCTCCCCAGACCCCTGCGCAGCCTGGCCAATCAGTGCCAGGCAGCGCTGAGGGGAGGATCGGGATTCCCTGTGACGTCCCGACATCCATGACGTCGGTGACGTCATCCCGCCCCGTCGCCATGGCGACCGGGGAAGCCCTGCAGGAAATCCCGTTCTGAACGGGATTTCCTGCTTACTCTGATCGCCGAAGGCGATCAGAGTGGGTGGGGGGATGCCGCCGCTCAGCGGCTATCATGTAGCGAACCCTGGGCTCGCTACATGATTTAAAAAAATAAAAAATAAAATAGAAAGTGCTGCACTGCCTCCTTGCCGGCGAGAATTAGACCGGCAAGAAGGTTAAAGGCAGAAGATCTGCAGGAAAGCCAGTCAATTTGCATTGTTTAAAAGGAAATAAAAATGTCAGTCTTCATATCACTCTCTCTCACCTCCGATTCCCTTTAAATAAGACCGCTAACCTGTATTTACAAGACTTTCTATTTAATAGCACAGTAGGAACAGCAGTAGTTGAAATGACAGAGAACAATGAGATCACAGATGAATTTAGTTTCATAAATGTAAGTTGATTTATGCTTGACTGTGACTTTCTAGTACTTTCCGTGCTATGCGTGAAACTTATCCAGGTAGAGACATAGCTATCAGTGCAGATAGCTTGAATAGGAGAAGCAGGCGTTATGCAAATGTTTGTTTCCCTAAAATAAATTCCCTTGTCCTATTTCCTCGTAATGTAAACTTACTGTAATTGAAATTAGAACGTCTCTTCCCTCTGAATAATTAGTTGAAATAACAGAGATGTGAAGGCGTGAGGGTTTTTTTTTTTGTAGTTCTTCAGTGAGCATGATACAGGTGCAAAGCATAAGAACCTGGTTTAAAGTGAATGGATTTTAGATTCATACTACAGGGAAGACATCTCAACTCTTTGATAATGAAAGAACAAATGATAACGACTTTCCTTTAGTGTGATAATTAGTTAGCGAGGCTATGTCAGCACAGCCAGTATGGCCCAGGTGGCTGATGGTAAGGATGTAAAGTCTTATATGAGGTGCACTGATTGTTTCTTTAATACTTTATAACGTACTAGTACACTTTGTCAAGAAGCAAGGGTTCCTGATTGCTTTCTAATTGACATAGAATTGCGTTTGTACCAGGGCTTAGAAAAGGCACCAATTAACACTTGGCAAGCTAAAAAATGCATGCCCATTTGACTTTCAAAAGAGCTGTTCTCCCTTTTTTTTTTAAACTTTTGAAGTCATGCGGAAGATCAAACATCCAGATTTAACAGCAGCTTAATGGTTCTTCCTTGTAGATTTTTTTTTCTCCAATTGTTCTATCAACACAAAGGAAGGAACACTAATGAATATATGAATATTTTAACTTGCAATATCACATCAGTATATTAAAGGCTAGTGGAGAAATTTAAATAAAAAAACAGATGTCGTGAGATTCGGGGCTAAAGGTGTATCTGACTAGCACTTTTATAATGACAGGTTAACTTGTCATCACTGACATTATTTATATCTCGTGATGTAGACATCACATCATGTGGCTTGTGATTTACATTGGTAAGCCAGGTCAGGGCAACAGATAGTGAACTACTAAGAATGGGTCACTTTGCCAGTTCATTAAGCAGGTCGATAATTAAGCTCCAGGATTGGCTGACCCAGTGAGATTTTTATTTGCTATTGATAAGTCTGATCATTTATGGTAGCTATTTTTTGTTTTTATGGTTACAAAAATATAACTTCTTCATATGGTTACAAAAATATACACAATTGGGTGATGTTGAGTGTCACTGAAGCTAGGTGCAGACAATGGGTATTAGCCAGGATGTGCAAAGTCTGATCTATTATCTTTAAAGAGAAAATTCTGTCTAAAGTTTACATTTTAGGGATCCTCTTATAACATTAAATTATAGTGTATTTACCCGCAGAGTCTTTTTCCTCCAACTCACTCCCGGAACCCAGTGCCCATCATCTTCTGGCAAGTAGCTACGACCTCTTGCAGAGAAATACTGAGGTCCTTCCGTGGCAATTTCTCTATCACATATAGAGAAGGTGGCAGTCTACACCTTCTTCCATCCCCAAACCCCAAGTCCGTGGACATGTGGTTTGGGGATGGAGTTGGAGAAAAATGACCCTGCAGGTAATTATAACTTAACTAGTTTACCTAAGCCAATTAAAAACGGGCTCTAGGTCTGTCACACCACCGCTGCATGTCAGTGTGCATGCGCGCACGCACCCGTCTGCTGCTCTCACCTGTCCACCGCGCCCACCTATCCACCGACTCCCTGGCTCCGTCCTCCTGTCCCAACAGCTGTCCATGCTACACATGTGCAGTAGCGCAAACGCACAGATACAGGGACAGGATGACGCAGGGACACTTAGGTTTTATTATATAGGATGGTAGAAGAGGATCCATAGAATACATTTGATTCTGATAACCTGGTACTTTTTATGTCAGTATGTCCCTTCACATTAGTACAACTATATTAATTGAGTCATTATACTTGTTTTCATTGATTGATTGTGTTGTTTCTTACTTAAAAAAATGTGCCTGTTTGAGTAGAGTAATGTGATGATTGGCTTGAGAGGCCAACAACGGTTCATGAGCTTATGTTGCTCACATTTCCGTTGCTCCAGTCACAGGAACTGCTTGAAGTGTAGACTGTCCTCTGTCGGTGCCGTCTGATTGGGTACTTTATAGTCATATGCTCAGTTCTTATTGCGCAAGTTAACTTTAAGGTGTCTTTAAATATCAAAGCAATTGTGGCAATTCTGAACAATGAAATAGCAAGAGAATTTAGCCTGCAGGGATTGGTGCCATTTCTTTGGCATAATGTGCTCTTTTGCCAGTGATGTGGTATTGTTATAGTACCTACAGAATTGATAGAGTCCATTGAATGATATGAGTTAAAGGCTTTCTGTAATGTTGTTATTCTTTCATTCGAAAGAGATGCATCCCACATTTCTAAACTACTTTATGTTGAGTCATTAAATTCTCTTTACTCTGCCTACAATTCAGGCTGCAGCCAAGTCTCTCCAGTCATCCCTTCTAACATTGGCTTCTGCCTGTCTCCTGTGGAAAAGATTTTACTCGAAGCTTCCCATGAAGAATTTAATATATGTTAGGTATAAACATAAGCAATGAACATTCATTTTATGGAAGAGAAGCGCTTTCCAGTGTTCTAGGGGAAAATTGGACAGTCAGAGTGTACTTTCCTGGTACAGTTTTTATTGTGAGTGTAAAATGCCACTGGCAGATGGCAGTGTCTTCACGTCTGCAATGTTAGGTGCCACTTTGATGTAATTGTTTATTAATATGACTCCTGTTACATTTGTTTGGGAACAACTTAGGTTTTCTACAAGTCATCAGATTTTTCATTATAATTATTTTCTGTCACATTTTACTAAGTGAATAGCCAATGCAAAAGTGAACTCACTTAGACCTTTTATTATTTGTAGTAGTAGAACAAGAAAAACAGCAATAACAAAACATTTGTGAAGCGATTTTATGCTGTAGGACCCAAAACACATAAGCTTGTCTCAGATCAGTGCATAGTGATGTGTTCAGGGGAAAAAGTTATGTGATCACAAATAACAGACGGCTTTTCAGTTTTGATTTAAATGTGTCCAGGGTTGGCAAGGCATTCCACGGGGTAGGGGCAGCATGACAGAAAGCTCTGGCTCCAAAGGTTTTTAGTTGGACTCTGGGGGTGGTCAAGTTATTAGTAGTACAAATTCTAAAACACTGCGCCACAGGTCATACAATGATTACCACTTTATATGTACAGTCAGTGGGCTCGCTGCAAAAAAAGTCCAGTGTAGGATAATATACTTCAAAGATATTGCTGCGCTCTCCACTCCTGTAAGGAAACAAATTCCACATAGGGCAATAACGTTCAATCTAAGTTTCACACTAATCCAGCTCCCACAGTCACCAGTGATGTGTGCTTCAGTGATTCATTACTCTCTCTCCCCCACCCCTCTCGTTGGATGCTCACCAGATTATACTCTTAGATGCACTTTGAGTACAGTTCTATTTCCGGTTCCAGTTAACTCTAGAGGGAAAGAGAGGAGCTCCACATAGGGTAATACAGTTCACAACAATAGAACAATCAGGGTACTCCAAACACCGTGCTTCTGTATTAACACCCAACAACCGTGCCACTCCAACGTATTCCACGCCACACTTCTCACCAGATGTAGCCCACCTTTCTTATCACAGGTGGAGACTGCGCTTTTTGTTGTACCACTCAATCAAGAATACGATCCTCAAAGGTTGAAACAAGGCCTCTCATAAGGTCCTTCCTTTAATAACTGTTAAAAAGCTTGCTCCATAAAAACATAAAAAGAAAGAACAACCGCATATAGCGTATTACAGTTGACACTTTCTCTATGCGCAATAGCAATCTCACTTACGCCTTCAGAAGTATATCTCGCATGTCATATACAGATGGCTGTCCAATGCCCATCCGCCTGGCGCCCGGGTGCGTGTAGCCAAGTTCGCGCTCCCCCGTTCCGCCTCCTAACTCAGTCGCAGGGTTCCGTCTCGTGTGCTCTACGAATGACCGGCCGGTCCATGCACTTCCTAGTGCCTTGCGACGTCGAACGTGTAGCTCCGCCCTACGCGCGTTTCGTCATCAACGCCAGACTCATCAGGGGCTCCGCCTCCTGCCGTGCGACGTCACACTACATAGTCCCTGCTGCCTCCTGATTGGAGGATCTTCCGCCTTATTGCTGGATGGGCATTGTTTACAAAATGATGTATAACCCGCATAATTAAACCTCTTATCCTATATTCGCCACAGTGTCTCCATATATATACAATATGTCCTTTATTCTTACATGCCCACCCACTGTTGTAGCGTATCATCACTCCACCTTGATTCCCCACACAACATGGAAATAGGGGTGGATCAAACAAATAAATATGAAACATAACAGCACTGAAACATACATGTTGGATTTCACAGACCAAACAACAGAGACACTGCAGCACTAATGGTATTATATGTCACAAGCAAGGTTTTAATATATAGATTTGGGGACATGAAGATACAAGTAGTACACAGGGAGATAGCACACATTATCAACATAAGTTTCAAGAATAGTCACAATAACCTTTTAGGGAAGTTCTTAATTAAACACATAATTAGGGTGTAGGAGAAATTAGTAATATTGAGGACACAGAAATCACAACGTGAACCAAGTTTGGCAATTATGATAATCCATTATGGCCACAAGAGGGCGCACAACAATCCATATAAACAGGGATTTGAAGTATGAGAAGAGTCTGAACACTGACAATACCATTGGAAAACACAAGGTGGAGTGATGATACGCTACAACAGTGGGTGGGCATGTAAGAATAAAGGACATATTGTATATATATGGAGACACTGTGGCGAATATAGGATAAGAGGTTTAATTATGCGGGTTATACATCATTTTGTAAACAATGCCCATCCAGCAATAAGGCGGAAGATCCTCCAATCAGGAGGCAGCAGGGACTATGTAGTGTGACGTCGCACGGCAGGAGGCGGAGCCCCTGATGAGTCTGGCGTTGATGACGAAACGCGCGTAGGGCGGAGCTACACGTTCGACGTCGCAAGGCACTAGGAAGTGCATGGACCGGCCGGTCATTCGTAGAGCACACGAAACGGAACCCTGCGACTGAGTTAGGAGGCGGAACGGGGGAGCGCGAACTTGGCTACACGCACCCGGGCGCCAGGCGGATGGGCATTGGACAGCCATCTGTATATGACATGCGAGATATACTTCTGAAGGCGTAAGTGAGATTGCTATTGCGCATAGAGAAAGTGTCAACTGTAATACGCTATATGCGGTTGTTCTTTCTTTTTATGTTTTTATGGAGCAAGCTTTTTAACAGTTATTAAAGGAAGGACCTTATGAGAGGCCTTGTTTCAACCTTTGAGGATCGTATTCTTGATTGAGTGGTACAACAAAAAGCGCAGTCTCCACCTGTGATAAGAAAGGTGGGCTACATCTGGTGAGAAGTGTGGCGTGGAATACGTTGGAGTGGCACGGTTGTTGGGTGTTAATACAGAAGCACGGTGTTTGGAGTACCCTGATTGTTCTATTGTTGTGAACTGTATTACCCTATGTGGAGCTCCTCTCTTTCCCTCTAGAGTTAACTGGAACCGGAAATAGAACTGTACTCAAAGTGCATCTAAGAGTATAATCTGGTGAGCATCCAACGAGAGGGGTGGGGGAGAGAGAGTAATGAATCACTGAAGCACACATCACTGGTGACTGTGGGAGCTGGATTAGTGTGAAACTTAGATTGAACGTTATTGCCCTATGTGGAATTTGTTTCCTTACAGGAGTGGAGAGCGCAGCAATATCTTTGAAGTAAGTTATTAGTAGTAGTTGCCAGCCTGCATGCATTTTAGTCCACCATGATGGTCTGTCTCTTTGAATGGGGCCATTGTTGCAGCACATTCTACACATGACAACATGTTTACCTTCCTGGCCACAAACTCGATAGTGAAAAGGGGCTTTTCATGTTCCCAATGACTGATCATGTGATTCACCTCACTCATAGAGCAGCCATTTCTCCTAAGCCAGCTATTCATGGGAAAGGATGCCTTATGGATGCCTTTGCATTAAAAATGGGTATTGAATCCTTAATAACCTTTGAACTAGAGCAAGACTTACTGACAATCAGAAAAATAATTTCAGAACGTATTAAATATTGTCCTTTTCTGTTATTCTTATATAATCTGGCGGATATCACATCACGCTACAATGCACTGCACTAGTGGGAATGTCTGACATTGTTTTCTATGTGGTGTTGTACCTTCTTGTACACAGTACACTGTGTGCACTGTATACACCCTGTTTCCCACACAGTACTAAAGTGTGCTTAAGTGGAAAGGACGAGAGCTTCATCTTGCACTTCAATGCAATAAAGTCTCATTTCCAATCTAATCACAATTTTTGTAGCATTTTTTTAACTTAAAGAATCTAATTGCAAATTTCCAATTTGACATTGAAAGCTCTCTTGTCACTCACCAACAATATATACATTGTCTAGCCCGCTTTTAGGCTGGGCACCTCTGTGCCCTTGTGTCACTTCCTATCATGTGTGCCATTTCCTGTGTCCATACCCACTTCTGCATAGATATTGATCCTGGTTATAAAGCATAATAATATCATGACACCTTCCTGTTTGGACACTGCCTCTGGAATAGATGCACACGCAGGGGTATCTTTTCGGAAGGTACCACTATCGGCCTTCTTTATTTGACTTATATGTTTTATACCTGCATTTGTCTAGTTGTCAAACAGCTATGAGAAACGTGTTACAGCCACTAGGTTGGGAAATACCCGATAAAGTAATGAGGAGATGTTCACAACCACATATTCTATTGGGACAGTTTTCATGGTTTGGTAACCAACATTAACATTTACTCTTATGAGTGCTCCCTTTACTGATAGCAAGTGATGTATTTTTTTTTAACCAAAGAAGCTGGAAAATAGCCCTTTTGTGTTTTTCCAGCAATTTTTAATAATAACAGAATAATAAAGCTGATGTTACTCCTGTATTATTATCATGGGACTTCATTCACCGCTCAAAACAGGATGTAGAAACGAAATTTTTGTTTTTGACATGAAATAAGTTTTCATTACTAAAATGATTGTTTGGATAATACAGACGTGTCCAAAGGGTCTGTGCGAGGAGTGATCTTAGTGATTGGTCTGCCACAAACAGCTTAAAACATTGATTTAGAGTCTGTTTTGTTGTCCTGAAATTGTGTACTGATGCATTTATATAGCTGAGAAATGCCTGTTGGCGGAGGGCTAAAAGCTGGCTAATTGCCACTTTGCACTGGTCTGCTTCCCACTCCTTTGACATAGTGAACATTTTTTTTTTAACTTTCTCAATTGCAGAATAGTCATTATTTAGCCCCTGTGACAAGTAAAGATGCTTACAGTTGTTATCAAAATGACATCTTGTCCAAAACTGATGACACAATTACCAGTCATCATCACCATGTCCATCTGCTCATGTATGACTGCACTATATGCTTATCATATTTTAACATATAGTAGGCACTCATATTTCATAAAGGATTCAAGTCATCTTCAAGGGCTTGATAGTAAGTCAAGTGAATTCTAAATGCTTAAGGTTGATCAAGGAGAGAGACAAAATAGCAAGGCATCTTGATCCATTTAATTCACTTACTTGATTTATGCAGGTAGAAAAAAAATGTAAAACCAAATCCAATGTCTCGTCTTGTTTTTAGTCCTGATTGAGGAATAATCACCTTATGTATTTTGAGATTGCACAGACTACATGCAAAAAAAAGTACGCCTGTCTATGATGAATTCTATACACCATTACTGTGCTCTACCAATGGCACTGATGCTTTGCAACAGGTCCCCCCAGCATTTGGCAGTGTCAGATAGGAAGTGTATTAGTTAACATGTATGCATACTATGATGTGACTAGTTAAAGAGGAACTCCAGTGAAAATAATATAATAAAAAATTGCTTCATTTTTACAATAATTATATATACATTATTTAGTCAGTGTTTGCCCACTGTAAAAGCTTTCCTCTCTCTGATTTACATTCTGACAATTATCAAATAGTGACATTTTTACTGCTTGCAGGTGATGTCAGTGGAAGTAGCTGCTGCTTGTTTTTTTGGCAGTTGGAAACAGCTGTAAACAGCTGTTTCCCAAAGTGCAACGAGGTTCACAGACAGGAAACTGCCAGGACCATGGTCCTCACAGTTTCCCGTGGGAAGGGTTTCACCACAATATCAGCCATACAGAGCCCCCCAATGATCCGTTTGTGAAAAGGAATAGAATTCTCATGTAAAAGGGGGTATCAGCTACTGATTAGGATGAAATTCAATTCTTATGGTTTCTCTTTAAAGCAGTGTTCCTCAACCCTGTCCTCAAGGCCTTCCATCAGTGCATGTTTTATGGAAATCCACAGAGGTTGTTAATCAGCTCTGCTGAGACACTAATTACCCCACCTGTAAATGTTTGATGGTGCGGATCTTGAAGATCTATTACAGAAAACCACAAAGTGATGTCTTTATTAAGTATATAAAATTAAAACATGATAAAATAGCATGGGTCAGAGATGACGCACAGGCGTTTCGGACTTCCACAGCTCTTTCTCAAATCTTCATGGACCCACAGTCCCACGGACTGTGGAAGTCCGAAACGCCTGTGCGTCATCTCTGACCCACGCTATTTTATCATGTTTTAATTTTATATACTTAATAAAGACATCACTTTGATGGTGCGGATCTTGAAGATCTATTACGTATTGCTCGTTGCTCCAGAGTGGATCCCTGCACGTCAACTTGTTACATTGGTGCAAGAAATTTTTTTATATTTCTGTGGTTTCTGTAAAACATGTACTGTTGGTGGACCTTGAGGATAGGGTTGGGGAAGTTTGTTTTAAAGGACAACTGAAGTGAGAGGGAAGTGGAGACTATTTATTTCATTTTAAACAATGCACATTACCTGGCTGTCCTGCTAATCCTCTGCTTCTAATACTTTTGGCCATAGCCATGAACAAGCATATGCTGATCAGACTCAAGTTTGACTGGATTTGCAGCATGGGTGATTCAGTCACTACTAATGCATGAAAGATCAGAATGATGCCATGCAACTGGTATTGTTTAAAAAGAAATAAATATGGTAGCCTCCATATCTCTCACACTGTAGGGGTCCTTTAAAGCAGGTCATGCAAATTTTATTGAAACTAACACATTAGGCCCCCGAAATATCATATTTTCATATGCTTTATGCAGTAGCAACATCATTTGGAACACATGGTCAGGTGGTATAAATGTTTAGTTAGCTGGGAGACCTTTACA
Organism: Hyperolius riggenbachi; assembly: GCF_040937935.1. Classification (NCBI taxonomy): domain Eukaryota; kingdom Metazoa; phylum Chordata; class Amphibia; order Anura; family Hyperoliidae; genus Hyperolius; species Hyperolius riggenbachi. The sequence goes on from NC_090646.1 coordinate 245,351,279, forward strand.
CAACTACCTATTGTTATATTGCACCATACTGTACTGTTTGTTTTGCTTTTAGACCAACATATTGGTAGTTATTATTACAGAGGTTGCCTGTAAAATGGATGTTTTTGAGTTAGATGCCCTATAGGGATTTTACTTACTTCCTGGGAATGGGGATGAGCATGTCATTTTGTATTATTATTTTTTTTCTTTGAATGATCAATACTACTCATTAATAAATGGTAATTAATGGTAATTATGCTGATAAAAAATTCAGATGAGAGAACCTTGTCTACCTTGTAAATTTATGATCAGATGAGCTCAGATATCTGCCATCTTTAAATGTACAGTAGGTTTAAAGCTGTATATACAGTACATGTAAAATATCAATTACAGTACTCAGCTTCTCAGCTGCTAGCAGGGGCAGTACACCCTTGTGTCACTATGCAGACCATTTAGGTGGGTGGTTGCAGGAGACTAAGTTGGTTAAACGTCACTAGACCAAGGACTCAACCAACTTATTTCACAAGCAGAACTGCTGTTAGATGTTCATCCAGTTGTAAGTGAAACATTTAGAACAAAAGTCCACCTTTCTATGGAGTGTCTCAATCCAATGTTATTCCTGGTTAATGTATACAGATTTTCGGTAAATCAAAAATGGCTCAGTGCTTTTGTCAAGTGCCTTTCCCTCATAGGGCACCATTCATGATCACTCCACTTAGTTCTGTTAGCATCACAAGTCATTTACAGCTTTCGAGCTCTGCAGTGTAGTAATTAATGTCACTGTGTGAGAAATTTAGCTAACTTCATTTCCATAGCATAGAGCAGGGAAAGCCCAATCAGGCCATATTTTCACTATTGTTGCTACCAGGTGTTAATGGCCATTAAGTGTCTGTCTTCCAACACATGATAATGGATGTCACACTTAGTGGAATATACCACATTGCTGGTTTCTAATAACCATTCCTCCCCCAACACACACCATACACAAACACATGTAACTACTAGAGTGCAATTTCTTTTTGTAAGACAAGAAAACCAGATCTATAGCATTGGGCAACTGCAGAAATCTCAAGCCCTAGCTTGATAAAAAATGTTAATGTTTTAAAGACTATACAACACCGTGATAAACTCTTTGTAAGCAAGCATCAGGTTACATGGAGCCGTGCCAACACCATAAACTGATCTGCTTTATGTTTTGTTTGATTCTGCATCTCACTGTTGGGCAAAATCGTTTCATTTTCTTTTATTTGGCCTGAGAAAACATCTACATTACCCTGCTTCAATAATATCCAAATAACTAACAGCTCTTCCCAGCAATCAGGTTCGTTAGTGCCTGCTGGAGATCAGCTAATGCACTTTGGTTTTGTGATTGTGTTTACATCTGGCGGCGTTTCAATAACCGTTGGTCAAAATGAAGAATAAGAAAGTGTGGCAACAAGTACTATCGCTGCATTGCAGGAAGAACTGTCTCAATTAACATTAATGTAGAAAATCAATTTCTGTAATTACTCATAAAAATCCTACAGGTCTCTGTTTCTAAACATGGGGCTTCTGCCAAAAGTGTTCAACTTCAAGCTGACATTAGCTTGGCGTGGTTGAGTTTGCATCTGATAATTGCTCAGCAATAGCTTCGCTCATTCATATAATCACTTGTTTGATTAATGCACTCTGCTCTCATTTATTTATGTAATCAAATTCTGTTCTGGATTGCATTTTCACTCTTGTTTTACTTTGCCTTGGTTCTCTGCAGTCATTTGGCAATATGTCCTAGGGCAACATAGGGCATTTATAGACAGTGCTTTGAGTGGCTGCTTCTGCAGCTTCTTAGATGCTGATGGTTACTTGTGCTTATATAACACTTCATTTTCGTGGCATGTGGCAGCTTTCCTTTGTTAATTGGAACAAATGTGCCAATTATGGAGATTCATCTCTTGATACCAATCAATGAATAATTAGACATAACACATCTGTCTCTGAATGGAGAGAGGAGGTGAGCACAGACAAATGTACTTGGAACCACTGTGTGAAATGTGTGCTTCTGTACCCATCGCTTGCCAGAGAAGTACGCAGGGTACTCACAAGCCCACATATTTTGATGGCTCTAATGTGATTTGTTTTTCTGTTTTTTAAAGCCTTGCTTCGTCGTCTCATTAAATCAGAAAGAAATGTTGGAGGAAAGTGCATTAAAAATATTTCTAAGTACCGGTAGTTTATTGAGATTTTATAAATGATCATATTCATTTTGCCATTAGCGAACATTGTTTATAGGGTTTATTTGGCTTATTTGGCAAGAGTGGCTTCTATTCTATGCGTGATGTGGCAGCCCCTGCTGTTTTATGGCATGCTTATCTGCAATACATGTCCTGCTATTAAGGGCACTAGTGGTAGGACCTTTTACTGGTTAAGGACTCTGACACAGGAGACCAGGAATAGAATCTTGGCTCTTCCTGTTCAGTGAGAAGGTCTTTGGGCAAGATTCCTTATCACTGCTACTGCCTACTGAGCATGCCCTAGTGGCTACAGCTCTGGCACTTTGAGTCCGCCAGGAAAAAAGCACAATATAAATGTTCTGTGTCTTTGTTTAGGACTGTGGCTAATGCACAAAAGTGTTGTAATTGCCCCCTTGGCTTAAACATGCCTTGCATTTTACCGTATATACTCATGTATAAGCCTAATTTTTCAGCACAAAAATTTGCTGAAAAGTTACCCCCTCAGCTTATATGCGAGTCAGTATAGAAGAACGGATGGTGGAGCAGGTTTTGTTACAGGCAGAGGAGCATAAGGATTGTGCAGTAGTGATCCTGCTCTTGTCAGCTGGCTCCCTGCTGTGTCAGTGCCCCCAATTCCCTTCAGCATGATGTGCAGAGTGCGCAGCTCAAGACTACCTGTTTCCCCTGGCTTGTGGAGTAGAGCATGCAAGCAACGTTTCAGCAGTGCAGATCGGGGATTCTTCCTGCGTGGCAATCATCGTATCTTGTATCTAAGATGCTATCTAGTGGCATCTTGAGACACAGCTGTATCATCCTTGGGGTATATCTGGCTAGGGGGAAAGGGACTGACTTGTCCTGGGAATACATCTGGCTACTGTGGAGTGGGCTATACTGGGGAGGGGGCTTATATGTGAGTCAATCACTTTTCCTGGTTTCTGAGGGAAAGGTAGGCACCTCGGCTTACCGTATATGTGGATCGGCTTATATGCAAGTTTATATACGATATGTGACAAATACTTTTGCTTCTAATGAAGATTAGCGACAGGGATTGCTGCAGACACTCAAGGACCTCCTGGACTGTTAGTCTGCATGTTTTTGGTTGATTCTAATGCCTGATTTAGGTGCAGCCCTCAAACAAGTGCATACGCATGTCTCAGAATTAGCAGTGTGTGTTACCTAAATGACTGGCAGTAGGCTATAACACACTCATCTGGCAGTTGTTTCAAGGGTCAGTGGAAATGAAAATTTGTATGTATATTATATTCACAATAAAAGCTCCAATAAAATGTGTTTTTAATCAGAGCAATCTATGGATTTAAAGTGAAGGTGATTTTTTTTTTTTTGCAAAGTTTGCTAAAAGTTCATTTTAATTAGTATAGCTTCTCTAACATCCATCACGTTCATTCACATAAAACATACTGACTGAAATGCAGCGTTCAGCAAGTACTATATAACACAGCATATGACACCCCATATGTTATACACCAAGGAACTTACTCTACTGTAACGTTAGGCATAGACAGTCCAGTGTCAGCTTCCGAAGTTTATACCATATTCTTCAGTAGCCACTGGTATGGCAAGTCTTACAGCATTAAAGATCACATAACATGGATATGTGTACACAATTCCTACTATTTAAAGTATACCCATCTTAAGATAAATATGGAAGCTGTCATACAGGGTGGTGCATGAAAAAACGGCTCTTCTACTTGCCCCTCTGGCTGGTACATAGACAGATGTCGGCCAGCCCGCCCCTGTGCATCTGACACTCTGTGACATCTGACACTGTGTGTGCTCCTCTTAAAGCCCAAGCATTTGCCGCCCATACGGCGGCAAATGCAGGCAACACAGGCAACACAGGCTTCAATACACCCAAGGAGCACACACACACAGTGACAGGTGCACAGGTGCGGGGCAGCATCTGTCTGTATACTAGCGCAAGTGGCAGGCAGATGGGCCATTTTTTTTGCACATAACAAGAAAAATCAGTCTAGCATCTAGACAAACTTTCCAAATGTCTCAAATATATTTTTGTAGACTACGGTATATTGCTTAGGTGCACTTGCCTTGGGAATAAAAAATGCCTCATTGTGCCCCACCCAGTCTGTGCCTGGAGGTAGGGGAGGTATCAAAGGGCACATAAAGTGAGAAGGATATGGAGGCTGCCATATTTCCTCTTAAACAATACCAGTTGCCTGGCAGCCCTGCTTATCTCTTTGGCTGGAGTAGGGACTGGATCACACACCTCAAACAAGCATGCGGCTAATCCAGTCAGACTTCAGTCAGAAGCAGCTGATCTGCATGCTTGTTCAGGGTATGTGGCTAAAGTAAACTGGTAGTGGCTGGATAGTGTACTGGTTAAGGGCTCTGCCTCTGACGCAGGAGTTCAGGGTTTGAATCTCAGCTCTTCCTGTTTTGTAAGCCAGAACCTATTTCAGTAGGAGACCTTGGGCAAGACTCCCTAACACTGCTACTGCCTATAGAGCGCATCCTAGTGGCTGCAGCTCTGGTACTTTGAGTCCGCCAGGAGAAAAGCGCAATATAAATGTTCTGTATCTTGTCAAGTGTTAAAGGCAGATGAAAATCGGGACAGCCAGGCAATTTGCATGGTTTAAAAGGAAATAAATAGGGCAACCTCCATATCTCTCACTTCAGATATGCTTTAATGAACTCACACAAACACTTACTGTATAATATGCCAAATAGGTACAATGCCATGTAACTAACAGAAATAAGAAGGTAAAAATATTGAGCCAGGCATGCCTTTACACTGTCAGCATGTGCAGCAAAAGACTTCATAAAACTCTACATGAAGCATACCAGAAATAAATGTGAACGAATGTTCTCATTAGCCAAGTAAGCATCCTGCTTGTTCCTTGTTTTTATTACTCTTTGCACTTTAGATTAATAGCTTCATCTATTGCTAATACTAAAACATTCTCTTTAGGTAGCAATTTACATAGATAGAACCGTTTCAGATAGCAGCTGATGTGTCAGACAGCTCAGTCAGCAGATAATACATAAAATTAACCAATTTGAGGAAAGGAGTGATATTTATTTATGACATGGGAGCTTTACATCTATTTGTTCTGCCTTTATTTCTGCTGCTGGTATCAATCTACTTCAGGACACTGGCTTATTATTAATGGCTCATGACAAGACTGAAGAAGCCGTTTATGGATTTCTGCTCACCAGTGCTCTTTGGCCACTTTTCAGAGCCAAGAGGCATTTAGCTCTGCTATGACACGCACACTGATCATTAAATTGTGTCCAGAATTGGATATCTTCCCCAAGTGAAACATGTGCAATAAAACTCATTTACACAGATACGTCTCAAAATAAACAACAAGTTAGCGATAATATATTTTCACTGCTTTATTTTTATAGGTGGAGTGGCTGAAAAATGAGGATATCATTGATCCAGTGGAAGATCGGAATTTTTACATTACAATTGATCACAACCTCATCATCAAACAAGCGAGGCTCTCAGACACTGCCAATTATACGTGCGTTGCCAAAAACATTGTGGCCAAAAGAAGAAGTACAACAGCTACCGTCATTGTGTATGGTAAGACACTGACTCATTTTGAGGAGTAAAATATACGAGCCTGGGCACGGAAACATGCTGTCAAAGATTTGTCTGTATAGACAGCTGTGAAGCAGGTCAATTCGGTGTGCACTCTTCCCCGTGCTGCGCCTGACCTGGGCGCCGTCATAGACATTATGTCTATGTTCGCGCAGAAGTGTAATTCGGGTGGCATCAATCGCCGACGCCGGATCCTGAATTACTCCTCCCTCTAAGCTGCTACAATTCGGAGGAGGGATAGTAATTAACGCCTCCCAGAATTTAAACGGCAGCAGTTTGAGCCATCATTCAGCTTACCCTGTGCCAAAGTGACTGGCCAGCGAAGATCCATGTATGCGACAGCTGTAGCCTGTACATGACACTGAGCAGTATTTCAATTTTTCCATTGGTTGATTGGACATTAGTTAGATTGTATCTAGTGTAGCCTGATCCAAAGCTAAAAATGTATCTTGGATATGCTGATCTGTTGGGCTTAGTGGCCAATATGCACAATGAACTTGATAAAAAGGTCATTTGTACCACTTTCCAGTTCACTACACATTATGTGTAAAGTATATTGTGCTCCAGCCAGTGTAAACACACCCCAGGATAATAAATCCAATCTCGAACACAAATACAAAGTGCAGCTCTTTGGGGATGGGGAATGCAGGAGATCTAAATGAAGATAGAGTTCTCCATAGTGTAGTGACATCAATAAAGGTTTATTTGTAAAATACAAGTTATACTCACAAGATAACGGTAAAATAATCGCATATCAAAGCAGCCCAACTCAGTATCCCTGTGAAACTCTTGTAATCCACCTGTGGCCACCAGTGGTGCAGTGTCCATTGTCCGGGACTCGTAACTCACAAGGGGATGAATGGGTCCTACTCAGAGCGTGCCTCCAACGTCATGACGCATTTCGGCGCTCCGCACATTCGTCAGATAAATCTGACGAGTTGATCTGACTGGGCTGCTTTGATATGTGATTACCCTTATCAACATTTTGGTTTCCCCACACCCCCAAAAATAAATAAATAAATATATATATATACACCTTATACACTCAAGATTAAGCTTATTTTTCAGCACAAAAAATGTGCTGAAAAGTTACCCCCTTGGCTTATATGTGAGTCAGTGGAGCAGAACGGAGGGTGGAACAGGTTTTGGTACTGGCAGAGGAGCGTAAGGATTGAGCACTAGTGATCCTGCTCTTGTCAGCTGTCTTCCTGCTGTGTCCTTGCCCCCCATCCACTGTAACATGGCGTGAAGAGTGCGCTGCTCAAGACTACCTGTGTCCCCGGCTTATGAAGCAGAACTTGCAAGCAGCATTGTCAGCTGTTCAATGATCGAGATTCTTCCTGTGTGGCAATCGCTATACCTCATATCTATGACACCATCTAGTGGCGACTTGAGACACAGCTGTATCATCCACATCTAGCTATGGGGAGGGAGGCTGACTTGCACTGAGGGCACAGCTGGCTACTGTGGAGAGGGATATACTGTGGAGAGGGCTTATATGTGAGTCAATCACTTTTTCCTTGTTTCTGAGGGAAAAGTGATCACCTTGGCTTATACGTGGGGCATCTTATATGCGAGTATATATGGTATATAGAAGCCAGATTAGTCTATTAGGCTCCAAGTATAGGTAGCCCGATTAGTCTCCAAGTATAGGTATCCCCCCAATATAGGTAGCCAGATTATCCCCTAGTATAGGTAGTCAGATTAGCCCCCACATACAGAGTGAGGAGAGTGCTGGAGGAAAGTGACTTACCTCTCTGGGTTACACCGACAATATACCTTACTCATGCGTCCGCTATGATTACAACACCCTTTCTCATGATGAGAAAGGGTGTTGTAATCATAGCGGACACATGGATACAAGGGTGTTGCCAGGAAAGTAAGTCATTGATGGAGCCCGGAGAGGTATATCATTTCTTTGCAACACTCCACTCATTTACTCTGCAGCGGACCTCTTTATTGCCAGTCGAGACCACCAGCCCGCCCTTGGCCATGGCCCCATAGCAGCCGCAATGGCTGTTATGGTGATCCCTACACCAGTGGTTTGGGAATATTACAGGTGACAAAAGTGATATCTGAATAAGTTTTTCCCCCTCAGATATGCTCTGTGTAAAGGTGAAGGTAAACACAATCGGGGAAATTATATATATCTTTTAATAGAGAGGAAAAGATGGTTTATTTTGTATATCTGCACTGACCTGAAACTGAGCTGATATTGTGTAAGGTAATAGAAAATATCTAAATAGAAGCTGCTTGGCAAACCAAGATGACATTGAGGCTGAGTACAGGATTTGACATGACCTTGCACAGATTGAAAAGATTGATTATCCAGAAGATGATTTCCACGTTTTTTCACTGAAGCTCTGGAAGATGTTTATTACCCCAAATTGGTGGAATGTCAGGATAGCAGCAGAATAGTTTGTAATGTGAAGCAGTGTGAAGTAATGTATCTTTATCATGGGCAGACCAATCACAGTTATTTTCAGCTTTTATTATTAGTATTACTTTTAAAGAAATCAAAGTAAGATCTGTTTCCACAATGTCTCTAAATATGCTGGAGCTTGAATTGAGCCGGCCATAGACATAAATAGATCTCTTCTGGCCGTATTCCGAAGCAGAACTGACACCACCTAGATGACGAGATGTCATCCCTGCAGTCTCAATGAATTGTCCCGTGCTTACAGTTATACTGCAATGCCGGCAATAATGCATCATAAAACCACACTCACTGTTCAGTTATACAAATCTTAATATAAGGACAAGCTCAGATATTCCCGGATTTGTGTTTAATGTTTTTCTGTTTTTGTTATTAATAGTGAATGGTGGATGGTCCACATGGACGGAGTGGTCTACATGCAGTAATCGCTGTGGAAAAGGCTTCCAGAAACGGACAAGAATGTGTACAAATCCTGTACCACTTAATGGTGGAGCTGTTTGTGATGGGCAAAATGTTCAGAAAATAAGCTGCACTACGCTGTGCCCAGGTAACAACCTGCGTCTACTACACTACAGCAACTAATGGTGATAGAAGGGAGACCCATGCTACACTATATTCAATGAAATGAGTATCTTACAGGATCACTGTGACAAACATGTTACGTCCCAGAGTAAAGTGCACTATAAATCACTTTATGTACCAAGAAGCTTTCCACTATATGGCCATGCAACTTGCAAACACATGCAGCATCTCTATTGCTAGTGCCTGTGCAGGTTGTGATGTTTAAAACTTTTCAACCCATCTTGTTTTCATTTCTCTTAAGAGCAGACACTGTTACTGCTTCATGTATAGCTATTGTATAGTGAGGTCAACTGCTTTGCTAAGGGTAGTTTCCACTAGAAGCGATGCCATGCAGCTACATAGCCACACCCGCCCACCGCCCCTCCATACACTTCTGCATCGGGAGATGCGGAAGTGATGAGAATGCCAGCGGAAGTGATGCGATGCGGCTAAGTAGCCGCACTCGCATCACTTGTTAGTGGAAACGGGCCCTTAGACTAATGGACAAATATACTGGGGGTTCACTCAGGAGTATGTTTACTTGAATCTGTACTTTACATGACCATGGTCAGTTAAAGATATATTACGTATTTCTTTATTGTTGTTATTATTTTTGATAGCGTGGAAAATGAGCTCGATTCACAAAGCGGTGCTAACCCAGTTAGAGACTTTAGGCGTGATAACCATTGCACCACGCTGGTGAAAAGCCAGTTTAGGCGTGATAAGTTTAAGCATGATAAGTTTAGGCATGATAAGTTTAGGCGTGATAAGTTTAGATACGTTTAGATTGCGCGCAAAGTCCAGCACGCAAAGCAGCGCCATTAAACTCTATGCGAAGTGCACCAGACTTTGCTAGCGCAAAACTTTTGATCAGCTGTGCACTGCGGTGCTAACCCAGTTGGTGCTTAAACTTATCACGCCTAAACTTATCACACCTAAACTTATCACGCCTAAACTTATCATGCCTAAACTTATCACACCTAAACTTATCATGCCTAAACTTATCACGCCTAAACTGGCTTTTCACCAGCGTGGTGCAATGGTTATCACGCCTAAAGTCTCTAACTGGGTTAGAACCGCTTTGTGAATCGAGCCCATTTTCCACGCTATCCAAAATAATAACAAAAATAATAAAATAATAACAAAAATAATAAAATAATAAATTTTTTTGTATTTCATCGCTGTCAAGACAATCCATTGGGGAAATAATCCATTATTTCCTTTCACTGGGACTTCCATGGAACGTTAAAGTGTACCTGAGGCGACATGTGACATGATGAAATAAACATGTGTATGTGCAGTGCAAAACATATTAATAACCATGCTGTTTTACCTTTTTTATTTTGCTGCCTGAAAGAGTTAATTTTCAGACATGCAAGTGACAGCTCCTGTCTTTTCCCTTGCCGGTAATATAGTAAGCCTCACTTATAAGCAAATTACAGCCATAAAAGATTTCTGACAGAATACAACTTCTGGGGGCAGAGGAGAGAGACAAAGATCAATAGTTCATGAATTTTAACTCTGGGACTTTAATAGACTGCCATTCAGCAGGGACAATACAATATTCAATCTACTTTGTAGATGTTTAAATATAAAATAAAACCATGCCATGGGATATCTAAAAAAAAAAGTCAGAGTAGGAGGATAAATACAAATTGTTTATCTTATGAACTTATTTTCACTTTAAAGCTCTAGATCAGCCTCCCATTTTAATGCAGATTGCAGTAAACTTGTAATAACTAACAATACCTATTATTTTGTCCATTGCATGTCTGCTCTTTTTGTAATAAATATATTGAAAGTACCTGGTTCACTCCTGCAGCTTCCCTTTTTTGTTGGGACAACTGGATGGAACACTGTCCAGAATCCTATCCTTGCTGCACTATAACCTACATGAAATAGTGAGGGGTCACCATTCAGTCTTTACCTGTGCGAACAAATCAAGTGACTCTGCCCACCGCCACACTGTGCTGGAAAGAGATTAACTGTTTGTGGACAGTGCAGCAACAGCAACAACGTGTTAACAATAAAGCTAAGCTACAGTGCTGGCCACAAAGAGTTAATTCCTCAGCATCACAGGAAGGAGCTGGAGAGTAAAAGCAGTTCACTCTGCTGCCCGCTCCATGCTTTTTAGAGGAATGTCAGGGTGGCATGACATGGACACTTTTCCTTAGGGAATTTTTCTGAAACAGCAGCACTAGGTATGGCAATTGTTTGAGAAATGCCAGAATTTCTTTAATGGTATCTATTATGCATTAGGCCTGTTGTCTAGGTAGCATTCACCTACTTTTAATCACGCCTATCTCCCTGCTGCTGATCCTTCTGTGCCTCCATATGATCAACAGGAGTGGCTGACATGGAGCTGGGTGTGCCGAGGCACCTCAGGGTTTCTGCTGTTGCTGAATTAAAAAAAGACTTAGCATAACAATATAGCTAAGGTGTTATACAGATTTATACCCATACTCCTGTAAGAAGTGATGAAAGTACATTTAAATATGCAGTGTGAAACGTATGTTTATTGAGTTTAGAACAACATATTGTATGTGATGGAGTTGGTGATATATTCTTGATAACAGTAAATTGTAATTCTTTTTAATTCTTCTATCAGTAACTCAAAGTTGTTTAAGTTATGAACTATTCTGATATGGTTGAATGTGTTTCTTCTCAGAGGATGGTGAATGGACTGCCTGGAGTAAGTGGTCCACCTGCGGGACAGAATGCACACATTGGCGTCGCAGGGACTGTACAAACCCCTCTCCGAGGAATGGAGGAAAAGACTGTGATGGGCAGCCCTTACAGTCAAGGAACTGCACTGACGGATTATGTATGCAAAGTAAGGATAAGTTTGCATAACTGATAAATACTAGCTGCATGCTTTGTTTGTTCTTTGCTAATACCGTAGATCCTTATTAATCTCTGGATTTTTGCTGTTCCAAGCCCACAATCCTTATGTGTGTTTGTATGTTTGCTGTGTGTATATGGCACATTACGCTGCTGTTCAGATTTTAATGAAAACTACGTTTGCTTTATGAAACTTGATTTTGCCTTTGTGGTTTGAGTTGACAGTAAACACCAGATAATGACATGGATATTTATTGGAGCATTTGTTTTCCCATATGATGTATGTATTCACCTAACAAGCAGACATCTTGGATGTTAACTATAATAGTTGTATAAACAAAGATAAATGCCCAAGCAATAAAGAGGGAATAGTAAATTAAAAGCATTTCAACCATCATGGCATATGAAATATTTTAACTACCTAACGACCACGTCACGCAAACCACCTAACACCAATTGGCGTCAAGTCCTGGGGTGGGGTTTTGCAGGAGATCGCAAGCACCGATACACACGCATCTAAGCTTGAATTGCGATTGCCGCTAGGAGATTGTTAGACGGTGAAACTGCCATCTATTTACAATGTACAGTGCTGCAATCTAATTTTGAGTGTGGAGTCGCACTTGCTTGGCTTCCATCAATTTCAGATGGTCAGGTGTGCAGATCTAATAGTCCCGGACACCATGGGACTCAAACTGTGGCAAATGAAGAGAAAGATCCGCACCACCTTCAGAAAAGCTTAGTCTGTTTTATTGGAAAAAAACATACAAATTTAAAAAGAACTTTAAGGCAGGACAGTCCACTGTTTCGGGCTCCTGCCCATCTTCATGCTGCCTAGTTCTGCTAGGCAGCATGAAGATGGGCAGGAGCCCGAAACAGTGGACTGTCCTGCCTTAAAGTTCTTTTTAAATTTGTATGTTTTTTTCCAATAAAACAGACTAAGCTTTTCTGAAGGTGGTGCGGATCTTTCTCTTCATTTGCCACAGTGCTGCAATCTAAGGCAGCGCTGTACTGGGAACAGCCGTGTGACAGAGCTGTCCCCCTGGGAGGCACAGAGAGCGATCGGCTCTCATACGCTGATGTTTATGAGAGGTGATCGCTGAGATTGGCTGCCGGGGAGAGGGAGGAAGGGAGGGTGGGAAAAAAAGTAATACAAAAAATGCTCAAACTTATTTAAAAAAAAATTAAATTAAATTAAAAAAATACAACAAACACCCCAGCAGAGATCATAACTTACCTTAACCACTTGCCGACCACGCACTCATAACGCGCGTCGGCAAAGTGGTAGCTGCAGGAGCGACGCAGATCTGCGTCGCCGCTTGCAGGCTAATTAATCAGGAAACAGCCGCTCGCGCGAGCGGCTGTTTCCTGTCATTTCACGGCGGGGGGCTCCGTGAATAGCCTGCGGGCCGCCGATCGCGGCTCGCAGGCTTAATATAAACACAAGCGGAAATAATCCGCTTTGTTTACATTTTTACACCGCTGCTACAGTAGCAGCGTTGTAGTAGATCAGCGATCCCCGGCCAATCAGCGGCCGGGGATCGCTGTCACATGACAGCGGGGAGCCTGTTAGAGGCTGCACAGGACAGATCCGTTCCTGTGCAGCCTCCTATCTCTCGGGCAGGGAGGGAGAAGAGGGAGAGGGGGAATCATGCATGCAGGAGCGATCAGACCCCCCCAGCACATCATCCCCCTAGTGGGGAAAAAAGGGGGGCGATCTGGTCGCTCTGCCTGTCATTTGATCTGTGCTGGGGGCTGTAGAGCCCACCCAGCACAGATCTGAAAAAACAGCGCTGGTCCTTAAGGGGGGGGGGGGGTAAAGGCTAGGTCCTCAAGTGGTTAAGAAAGCTCTGTTGGTGGGCAGAAAAGGGGGGGGGGGGTGAAATCACTTGCGTGCTGAGTTGCATGGCCTAAATTGTAAAAAATAGCCTGGTCACTAGGGGGATGTAAGCCCATGGTCCTCAAGTGGTTAAAGAAGAACTGTCATGTCATATAGTAGAATACAGTAAATTACTCAGGATACCCACTTTTACAGTAATGTTTTCCGGGTTTCAGCATCAGAAACCCCTTCTATATCTACATATTGCTGTATACTGGTATGTAGTCCCGCCCTCCCAGTGATCTTTCGGCCGTCCTTAGCCTGTTTAGCTATGAATAATTCCTCTTTCCAGAGCATTCTGGGAGACCAGGCATTATTTTCACTGGCTTCAGACTTCTCAGTAACTAACATTCCACAGAGCTGCACCTGAAAGGACTAAAGATGTCCCCACTTGTGATACATTTCAGCATGTAAATCAGGGTGAGGAAAGATTTTACAATGGGCAAACACTGAATAAATAATTTATAAATGAATATTGTAAACAAAAATAAGCGATTTTTATTACTCTAATTTCACTACAGTTCCCCTTTAATAAGAGACATACATGTTGTAGAATGCTCTGAAAGAAGGGTAAGCTAAATGAAGGAACTGGCTTCTTCAGTATGCTTTTACACTATAATATTGTATAGATGAATTGTTGAGTGATGACACACATATTGTGATCATGCATGCAAATGGTGCAAACCAGCTTTAATTTATGTGCAACATACAATATACAAAGAAAAAACAGGTGTGTGCTTAGACCAGGTTACACCTCACTTATATACTGTCTGCCAATTGTCTGTTGACTAATTAAAATGGCACAGCAAATGCATATTGCATTAGCTTTGCCAGAATGTGCAGGGTCTAAAGTAAAAACAAGGAACACCAAGAGCCCCAATAGTGTAATATGTACTGGTAAACTGGTTACTAGATAGAGTAAATATTATTACTCACAAACCAGGGTTACCATTAGGCAACCACTGTGAAAGCAGGTGGGGAGATTTTCCTGACCCTACTCAGGAATAAGAAGTCGCTCTCTGTAGATGAGAAAAAGGGGGTTCAATCCTCCACCCAGGGTGGACTCAATATTATGCAGGAGAACAGGCGCCAAAAGGATAAAAAGAAGCTAAATGAGCTTAAAAAAACAAATTATTGGTAAATAGAGGAGGTAGTGGTGGACTTACCTCCTCCAAGTAGACACACAACGACTGTAGTAAAGACAGTCAATATATTTTATTTATGAACTCCAAATATGCAACGCGTTTCACAGGTTTGATCCCGCTTCATCAGGTAATAACAACGGAGCAATAGCATATGTGGTCAGTAGAAGAGCCAGGCACCTTCACAGAGGTGCCTGGCTCTTCTACTGACCACATATGCTATTGCTCCCGTGTTATTGTCTTATGAAGCGGTAACAAACCTGCGAAACGCGTTGCATATTTGAAGTTCATAAATGAAATAAATTGACTGTCTTTACTACAGTCGTTGTGTGTCTACTTGGAGGAGGTAAGTCCACCACTACCTCCTCTATTTACCAAGGGTCTAAAGTAACTCACTACTTTGACCAGGTTTTTTTTTACATTAGATTGCATGCTAGTCTGAAAAATTATTATTTTAGGGTGAGCTTGACAATTGAAAGGTTTTGAGAGAGATGGATGTGTTTCGGAAGTGAATTCCAAATGGCTACATGGTGCTTTTGGCTGTTGTAGATACTCTCCAGAGAGAACTAAAAACTACCCACATTTTTGCTCACTGATTTGAATAAAGTTTGAGGCTTTCTGAATCCCTTCTGAACAGTGACATATTTGAGCAGCACTAGGATCCAGGATCAGCCGACTGTTATTGCGCTTAGACCCAAATCCCCATTTAAGCTATATAATGCTACTTAATTTTTTTTCTTAAATAGAAGCCATCAACTCTCGTTTTTAATGTTGTTTTTCAAAGGCTTTCTTTCCGGTATGAAATATTACACTCTCCATAATTCAGTAAACTCAATAGAACACATATAGGCTTCACTATTTATGGAAATGGGATATTATACTGTAGATGTATTTTCTAGATTTGCCTGTTTCATTAAATGCATTTACATGACATAAGCTCAAGCGAGATTCCCATTACCATCATTCTTTTATAAAGCTCTGTAGCAGAATTCAGTAATGAAAAACACAGTTGAATATTGACATTCTTAGCCCTAGGGTGTTTCCAGTTCCTTAGTGTCTGGGTTTAATGGTAATATTTTAATGGTTTCCTATATAAAAGTCAAAAAACGTATAATGCTGCTCCGTGATCCATCACTGCTGAGAAGATTGATTTGTCATGCTTTATAGCTCTGTCTGAAGCTAACTAGTTGCTTCGCACCTTCTCTGTCTTTGCTTTCCCTCCTCCCCTCTTTATTCCTTGGTGCTGTCATTACTTTTGTCACTTTTATATAATAAGTTGAGCATTTCATATTTACTCTGCTCCTAAAGGGCCTAACTGGGGAACATCAGAAATAGGTTACAGCAAATTGCACGCACTGCTGTGCTCACATCAAAGAAAAGGGAACTATTTTATTCTCGCTTGTAGACTGATTGTTTTCTTTTTATATATAAACAGCCAAACTGGGGCTTGCTGAATGCACTAATTTCCAGCGCTTTGTCCTGGAGGAAGAAACATTATAGATGAGCTGTGCTAGAGGCAATATAAGTTTCATTTGCAAGGCTGGGATAAAGAAAGTACAGACATAGCCATACCTTGTCTTAGCTGAAGCAAGACAACATCATTCCCCTCACAGAATGATGGCAGCATTATGCAGTGCCTGGAACATGCCAGTAGTAAAGATAATCGGCAGAATTTTTCTTGCCTACCCCTCTTAAAGGGAACCTGAGGTGAAAGGAATATGGAGGCTGCCATCTTCATTCCCTCATAATAAAATGCCAGTTGCCTGGCTGCCATGTTGAACTTTTGGCTTTATTTTTTCCAAGTGACACACCTGCAACAAGCATGCAGTGATCTGCATTTCCATTCTGGGCCGGTGACTTAGAGTATTCGAGGCAAAGCATCAGCACAGAAGTCAGTCAACTAGCATTGCTTATTAGAGAATGGACACGGTAGCCTGCATCCTACAAGTTCCATTTAATGTCTTGTACCTAATTCCAATTTTATTTTATGCTCAGATCAAGCTGAGAATTCACTTTATACAATGCAGGACCCCCACCCCCAACACACCTACACGCATGCACGTATATCTTGTAATTGTAGTTGTCAAAAATAAGGCTAAACTTAGTACCTTATCTTAATGAGGAGCTGTCAACCATATTATCTCAGAAGAAAATCTAGTAGATAAATACTTGCTCTACTTACATAACATATGTATTGCACTGTCCTCGTTTTGATTTTAGTGATTTTTCTATAGTAAAAAAAAGAGAAAATCCTTTGTAGGATTCTCCATTTTAAGTGTGTCTGTCTTGTAGCCAATCCTGATGTAATTTTGTCCCTTACTCTCCTCTGCCTGATTGTGTTTGCATTGCCCGCCCTCCTCCCAGTCTTCAGGCACTCCCACCCAGCTCTGCAATAGAAAGTGCATTGTCTCAGCATGAGACATATTGGCCAATCAGAGAGGAACAGAGGCGTGGGAGTGGAAAACAGGAGGGAAAGAGGCTTCAGCCAATCAGGCTGTATTAGTTAAGTCGAAGGGAAAGTAAAGAAGCAAAAAAAGACAACCCAGCATGCCCTGCAACTTCCTCTGTATGGCAGACATACCAAATTAGAGCCAGGGAAACTGGGGAATGTTGTTTTATGGAGAAGAAAAGTAAGAGTGATTTATAACTTTTGGATAGCATGGTTAGCATCCCCATTACTTCTTTACCAGATACAAATAAAGAATTTATTTTTGATTTTATGCCCGACAGTTACACTATAAGGGAGGAGTTCTTTCCCAGACAGTAATGGTCCCAGGATACCTCAGAGGTTGCCTAGTCATGCAGTCATTGATTCTGGGATGCTTGTCAGTCAAACAGCCAATGTTGTTGGCTTTAGCAGGAGGGGTGTGCATTAAATCCCAGGATTTCCCCCTTTGGAGGTGTGAAAGAGAGGAAATGGGGCACATTTATTATCAAAATTATGATTTTGTATAAGAAATTTTAGAAAGCCGTACAGTTGCAGCTGAGTTTGAATGCTGTCCATTCATAGTTGCCCAGAAAAGGTTAAAAAGAAACCTCCATAGCAGTCATGTGACTGCAAGATTTCAGAGGCATTTAGTGAAGTTGGGTCTTATTTACAATTACATACAGAGCATCAGAAGAGATGTAGTCATGCTCAGTCTATTTCCTAGTCCAGTGGTATAGGAATAGCTGTGAACTTATTGCTCATCCTCAGCACACTGTGTCATCCAAGATGAAAGTCTTTTTATTGTTAATCCAAGAATTACATCACAGAAACAGGTTATGTTTCAAATAATTTTCAATGTTAACCTGATACCTAGGGTGCATACACACATCCAGTTTTGATTGGCCGATCACTGGCCCGTTTTACCACCTCCATGTAGTATGAGAGCCAACAGATTTTGAATACGATGGACAGATTGTGTAAGCTCTAAAGGCCCATGCCCATGTTGGTCTGAAACCAGCTGTGGCGGATGATAACGAATGGCACAATGGTGATCGCAAAAGTTCCGGCCAGTCAGATCTTTAGCGATGCCCCGAGTACAGTGAACCAACGTCTAATGTTACCAACAAAAAGATGGCTCCCATATTTCAGATGACACTTGGGCTAGTAGAAAGCTTGAATCAGGCATATACCTGCATATTTTACCAAGCAGAGGTTTTAGACTTTATTAATCCAGTGTCTCAGTCTCTCCTCCTAGCGACCCAAACTAAGTGACCTACTGGTGGATGTAGATCCTTACGTTTTTTGATGAGAAGAAAAACGACCAGATCTTTAACCTTGAGAAACTCTGCTATCCCCATAGACTCATCCAAATGATTAAATAAAATAGTTTGGTTTAAAAATGTACTGTAGGGTTACTGGGAACTGGGTAGCTGTTGATAATCCTCTGGCTTGTTAAGCTGGCATACAGCTTCATACTTTTGGTCTTACTTTCGCCGCATTGCTGCCAGCACGACATATGACAGTTTATTTATTATCCTTCAAAGATAAAATCGCTTCCTTTGCTTGCATAGAGATATTGGATTTTTTTTTTTAGATCTCAGGTTGCCATGGAGTGCCACCAACAGAGCAGCAATGGGCAGATTACAGGGATATTCGGTGCTTCCTTCTAGCTGAACATGGAGATCAGCTATAAACTCCTAATGATAACGATTTGTTTTCAAAGTCTGCCAACTGCTGTCAAGACGTATTTACACAGGATACCTTCTAGGTATATCCCAGCACTGCGTTACAATAATTAGGTATTAAATGAAGTTTTACCAGTCTTATGTTACTAGTTCATTGTTTCATCATGCAAAATAAAACAGGCAGGAGACTCATTTCTTCATTCACTCAAATTAGCTCTGTTTTCTCTTGTAGTGTGTTTAATTGCTCAGCATGTAAATTATGCCAGTGTGCACTATTATTTTGATATCTGCATAGAGTCAAAATCTAGCAGGGAAAACACTTTTTTTTCTTTCTCCCCGTTAAGTTTCATTATTTATTGATGTAATTTCTGCTCCCGGCGGCTGTGGCTCACAAGCAGGGTGAAATAATACTCCTTAAAAAAAAAAGATTGGATTGGATTATAGCTGCAGTTAGGCTCTCTAACTGGCTACTCCATTGTTTACTTCAGTGGCATCTCCAGAACTGGCACCAATCCATAACCCATATAAATGATTGGTGGTTATAAAGGCCGTTAGAGGAACAACAGAGCTGCAACATGGCACTTAGAATTAGCCAAAGAGGTCTTCTAGCATGTTGGCAAATACCTCTAACCTATTAAAGATTTTCCTTTTTCATGATATAAAAAGAAATGTACACTTTGCAAAGAAAAATTGATCCGGTTGAAAGTAAACAATGCACATGAATTGGATGATGAAGACAATGGGCATAACTCAGAACCAGACTTAAAGCAGCACTCCAAGGAAATGTGTCCTGTTCAGAATTCTTCCAGCACACTCTAGATAAAAAAGCAGTTACATTTTCATTAAATCTATAAATACTGAACATCTGCTGATGCAATATCTATTGATTCATCCTAGCACCCCAGACTGTAAGTGAGTTAAGGTAACATATATAATTACTAGGCTAGGCCAGGTCTGACAGCCGTTTCGCAAGCTCACCTCCTGCTTCCTCAGAGACCAAGACTTTGGTCTCTAAGGAAGCAGGCGGTAGGCTTGCGAAACGGCTGTCAGACCTAGCCTATCTGTGATTTCTGTCTGGTGGGCATGAAATAAACAAGTGGAGTCTTTGCAACACTGCTGGTGCCCGGATCTTTGTTTCTCTATTGGATACCACTTTCTTTCTAGTTTGCAAGTGTCCTGCAGCCAGCCAATTACCATGGGGGGGGGGGGGGGACTAAAGCTGCGTGGTGATTGACTGGCTGCCGGACTCATTCAAACTAACAAGGAAGTGGAAAGAAGAAGCTATTGTCTTGGACCAGGTAATGTATACAAACCCCTCTGCCTGCTCTCACACTGAACCCTCCTTCTACCTATGCCTAAACCTATACGCTCCAGCTCCGTTGCCTAACTCTGGACTCCACTCCCCCATGCCTAACACTGGACTACGCCCCCACTGCTGCCTAACACTAACGACCCTGCCTCTGGCTACTCCCCGTCACCATAGATGGCAATAGTACAAGCTGCAATTTGTAGCAAGGAGATTAAATTATGGTGCTTGATAAATATTGGGCACTAGACGCCCGCTATTTACCGGGCTCAATAATTTAACATTCCTACCACTAATTATGGCTTGTACTATTGCTGCCTATGGTGACGCCATTTTTATAGGCGATTCTCCTGCACCATTTTTATCTACTCTGCCCTAGGGCGATAGTTCAGGGCTTGGTTCTGTACAGCTGTGTCACTGGCCTACAGGCTAGAGACAAGATCCATTATTATTGGGATAGTGTGTGTGTGTGTGTGTGTGTGGGGGGGGGGGGGGTGCAGACAGATGGTGCCAGAGCCTACAATGGACCAGCACAGAGCGGGTGGGAGGAATTGGAGAACAATAATCAGTCTGTGCTTTTGGTCGAAATGATCCGCTACTCCAGATTCATCAGCGAGAGTGGGGGCAATCGTACACACACTAGATTCTATTATTCTTTTATGAGTGTCCGATCTGATTTCTGATAGATTTCCGACCATTTTCCGCTCACTTCAATAGGAAATCGATCAGAAAATGCTTGGAAATCGATCAGAAATTAGACCGGACATGTTAGAAATAATCGATCTGGCAGTAAATCTGCCAGAAAATCTCATAGTGTGTACCTAGCATTAGTCTCTCTGCATCTATTGTCTTCCACAGTGTTTTACTAGCACACACCCTTTCTGAGCTAGTGAAAATGATCATATGATAGCTATTCTCACAATAAATTTAAGGTATTGATATTGTTTTATTAGCTATCATCCAAAATGTTATGCATCATGCAAGACTGATTTGTCCATAATTATTATTTTTAAAGCAGACTCATACCCATCCTTATTGTACCCTGTTGAACAATTTAGACCAGGAGTAGACAGTAAATCATCTTCTTTCTCTTTGAACCCCTAAGATTCTAGTTTTTAATTCTTAGTCATCAGGAAAAGAAGTCAGGGGATCTCCACAGTGGTGACACAGACTGCAATAAAAACATAATAAAAGTTATATTTTTTCCCTACTTTTTCCTTGCTGTCTATGTCTAAGCTCGATACAATGCATTCTAATTCCTGGCAAAGTTGTCACTAGCAGAGAAGGCAAAGAGTGACTCAGACAGTAATAAACCTGACAAAAGCTCTCACACTTTTCCCATATTATCTAATCCATAAAGAAAAAAATAGCTTTGGGTGGAATTGTGCTTTCATAAGAAGATACTAAGGCATCCGCTATTCCAGGTAATTACAGAGCTTTAGCTTCTGCCTAGCACATGTGGTAGTGTTTGGGCTACAGCTGAACTGTCACATTTATTCAAAGTAATGGTTCCTGCTGGAAAACGTTCTCCTAAGCAGTAGTTTATGTCTGCCACTTAAGTGGAGGAGAGTGGGGAGTCATTCGGTCCAGAGGTTCTACAGGGAAGTGCATAGATTGTCTAGAACAATAAATGTTGACAAGATGCTATTCTCTTCAGAGAAACACTTGAATAGATTCTAGCATACCTATTAAAAACTGCTGGAGTCTCCTCTTTTAAATTGCAAATACCTAGCTCTCGGGCCAGAAAGAATTGTCGGCTCACTAAGTCTTTCTGGGATTACATAACCCACGTTCTGTGTTTGAATTCAATTGCTGTGTTTCTATTCAGATCTCACAGAGGTGGGAGAATGAAGCGGAATAGGTCAAAAACTACACAAAGACAAAGTTTGGCTTTTGCAAACATATTTTATTGCTTCTTAGATTTTATTTTTATATTCCAACATAGAAAAGTATGAATTTATATCACAGAAACAGCATTTACATTCAATCAGTGGGTAACCACAGGACCCCACAGCAAAAACGTGATAGGACCTTTAGTACTTAGCAGACTTGAGTCATGAGTCAAAGGTATAGGTATAACCTTGATGCTACAACCCCACTTCTTAATACAGCACCAGGGAGTCAACCAGTCCACACCCGTATCCACCAAGGGTGCAACAACAGTCCAAATGAAGAAAGACCGGGTCTCGCCCTGGATTTTAGGCCAATTGGCCAATATTTATTTGCAGAACCACAGTGCTGGAGCACAACGTTTCGACCGGATGGTCTTTATCAAGTGCTTACCAAGTATTTGTGCAACAATCACATATATAGACAATTAAAACACACCCCACTAAGGGGCGGGCACAACACTTAAAGAGACAAGCCACATTGTATTATTATTATCACAGGAAACATTTTAGGTTATATGCCTCGTTCATGCCATTTGGCGCCAAAGTGCCAAGGTCATCAATCCACCTACTCTCCCTGCGCAGCAAGGAGGCTTGGGGGTCCACACCCTCCTGCGAGAACACCTTTTCCAGCACACACCATCTTAGGTCGCCTACTGCATGTCCACATTCGAAAAAATGACGACCCACAGGGGATTCAAATTTATCCTTAGATTTCTCATTATCCTCCTTTTTGTAATTCCTAATGCTACTCCTATGCTCATTTATCCTCCTCCTAGCATCCCTCGTAGTCTGGCCCACGTAGCCCATGCCGCAGGGGCACTTCAGCAAGTAAACAATATTTAACGTTGTACACGAAAAATTTCCTTTAATGTTAATTCTTGTTCCCTTAGTGGTATGCGTGACATAATCACCACGCATAATTGAGGAACAGTTCTGGCAGTTCATACATGGGAAAGTGCCCCTGCGGCGAGGGACAAACGCAGCATCAGCGTTCCTCGAATCCTTTAGGTCAGCCCTCACTAGCTGGTCCCTGACACTTTTCCCTTTCCTGAAAACCATTTTAGGGGGGGCACGAAATACCCTAGAGAGCAATGGGTCAGTTTCCACCACTGCCCAGGCACCCAACAGACATCGTCTAATGTCTGTTGCATGATTATCATACGTTAATATGAATTGTACCCCTGGTAATCATCTTTTCTCTCTTTCCTCTTTCTCAGCTCCTTTCTATCCATGCTAGCTACATCAGCTGCTATTCTTTCCACTTCCTTACGTTGGTAACCCCTTTCTACATACTCACCCACCATCCTCCTAGATTGTACCACATATTTCTCATCACTAGATGTGATTCTACGGGCTCTAATCAGTTGACTTTTTGGAAGTCCCCTGATCAGAGATGGTGGGTGACAACTACTAGCCAGTAGTGAGTTGTTTCTATCTGTACTTTTGTGAAACAAATCTGTTTCAAAGTTACTCCCCTTGATCTCAATATCTACATCGAGGAAATGCAATTTTGTAGTGTCGTATTCCAGGGTGAACTTAAGTGTATTATGGCAGAGGTTGAGACCATGAAAGAAATCAAGCAACAGCTGTTCGGGCCCTGTCCAGCAAAAAAACAGGTCATCAATATACCTGCAGAAGCCCCTGCTGTAAGTTTTAAAAAGATCATTCTCAAGCATAAATTTGGCCTCAAACTCTGCCATGTACACATTCGCCAAACTTGGCGCATACGGGGCCCCCATAGGAACTCCCTGTACCTGTAGAAAAAAATCCTGACCACATCTGAAATAGTTAGATTTCAAACAGAACTCCAAAAGGGTTATTGCAAACAACATTTGGTCTGTATTACCACCATCTCTCTCAAAAACATTTCTCACTGCTGCCACCCCCTCGTCATGGGGAATGTTAGTATACCACTAAGGGAACAAGAATTAACATTAAAGGAAATTTTTCGTGTACAACGTTAAATATTGTTTACTTGCTGAAGTGCCCCTGCGGCATGGGCTACGTGGGCCAGACTACGAGGGATGCTAGGAGGAGGATAAATGAGCATAGGAGTAGCATTAGGAATTACAAAAAGGAGGATAATGAGAAATCTAAGGATAAATTTGAATCCCCTGTGGGTCGTCATTTTTTCGAATGTGGACATGCAGTAGGCGACCTAAGATGGTGTGTGCTGGAAAAGGTGTTCTCGCAGGAGGGTGTGGACCCCCAAGCCTCCTTGCTGCGCAGGGAGAGTAGGTGGATTGATGACCTTGGCACTTTGGCGCCAAATGGCATGAACGAGGCATATAACCTAAAATGTTTCCTGTGATAATAATAATACAATGTGGCTTGTCTCTTTAAGTGTTGTGCCCGCCCCTTAGTGGGGTGTGTTTAAATTGTCTATATATGTGATTGTTGCACAAATACTTGGTAAGCACTTGATAAAGACCATCCGGTCGAAACGTTGTGCTCCAGCACTGTGGTTCTGCAAATAAATATTGGCCAATTGGCCTAAAATCCAGGTCGAGACCCGGTCTTTCTTCATTTGGACTTGAGTCATGAGTCACACTTTTTCCTTTCCTCTATGGTTATGATTAGACATAGCAGCATACAGGGACATACTGTACAATGTAGTATAGATATGGTAAGTAAGTAGACACAGAGATATTTAGCTATACCCCACCTACTCTAGCTCTACATCTGCATATAACCAATAATTCTCCCAGTCACTACTTTGTGCTCATACCATACCTTTCCCTGAGCTATAGCACTTGATTTAAGTGCTAATGTCTGGTAATCACAGAGAGGAGAAACACAAATAAAAATAAAAATAAAAAAAAATTAGGGGCTTCCTGCACCTGCCCCCATGTCCACTATGCCCCTGCATATAGAATCTTCTAACATCAATTATTAATTACGGTGCTAAGTTTTTACACATTTTTACATCACTGACCTTTCTGCTTATACTATAACTTTGCTACTCTGCAAATCCCTGAATTGAAACAAACATACCAGCCTAAATAACAGTAAAAGTACGGTAATAACTGATAAATTAAACCATGGAGCACAGTGAGGTTAGGACTGGTGACAATCATATTGGAGTATGGTGAATTAATTTTAAAGATATGAACTTCAAGTACCTTTATAGCAGGAGTATCAAACTCAAATACAAAGTGGGTTGAAATTGAACACTGGGACCTAGTTTTGGCCAACCTCAATGTCTACCGACACCCTCCTCCATTATAACGTTCCCTGGTGTCTATTGGCCCCCTCCAACCCCTATACAGTTCCCTGGTGTCAAGTGGTTCTCCTCCCTCCCCTATACTGTTCCTTGGTGTTTAGTGCTTTCCCCCATATTACTTCCCTGGGGTTCTAGGGCTTCACCCCAATATAGTTTACCTGTTGGTCTAGATTGGGCCAAACATAATGCAAAGTGGGGAAACCACTTGGGGGCCCAATTTAATGGCTCTGTAAGCCAGATTTGGCATGTGGGCCAGAGTTATATGCTGTAAAACTATTACACATATCTCTCGAAGAAGCTAAAATCATGGTCATGGACATATGCAGGAAACCACAAATATATGGCACCTAGGGTAGGATTATTCACATAAACTCACACTAATCCAAACTCCCAGGATGCTGGACAGACATGATCAGTTGATTATGCGTAAATTCTCCTACCCATTACCCCAATAGCCACTATCCACTAAATCCAATGTCAGGGTGTTTTATCTAAGTCTGAACCATCATTCAAGCTTCACAAAAACGAATTAATCATTTTTGTCACCCCTACCTTAAGGCAAATCTGAAGCGAAAATAAACTTATGATATAATGAATTGTATGTGTAGTACTGATAATTAATAGAACATTGGTAGGAAAGAAAAGAGTATCGTATTTTTATTTTCATTTATATAGGTTTATTTATAACATTGCATTAAACTTTCAGAATCCACACTGTGTATTTTAAGTTAAAAAGCAAAGCAGAAGAAATGATTTTTTGAACTTTCCTGCAGTAAAACCTTATTTTAAGCTGTCTTTCACTCTTTCTTGGCTGTTTAAGCTCTTCAGAAAACAGGACTGAGTTCAATCAAGTTGGTCAAATAGCGCAAAGAAGCTTTTTTGTATAAATAACATCTCAAGTTTTTTTTTTTACTTTTCCTGTACTGGAAAACAATGAGTCTCTTTTCTTTGCTACTAATGTTCTATTTATTATCTGTACTACACATACATTTCATTATCTCATAAGAATTGTTTTCGCTTTAAATTTGCTTAAAAAAACAGCAGAAATCATCCCTTCCTCAATTCCCCTCCATACAGTTACTTTCTGACTGCGTCACCTCATCTGAAACGTGCTGCGATTGCAATATTCACCATTTAAATTAACACATTTTTAGCAGTAATTCGTAGCGGGTATTGAATAAGCTAATACAGGTCAAACGCAAATGCACAAACATATGCATAGGCGTTTGGCCAAAAAATGAAGCACACCAAGAAAGAATGTGCCTTTGTGATCGGCAAAACGCAATGCTCCAATAACTAAATGAGAGCGCAGTTGGAGAAAAAGGGCCCTGCTTCTACGTTTTTCCTTTAAAATCTGCTACGTTTCTCACTGTCACTAGTGGCCATGCATTTAGGCAGAGATTGGGTGCATGCAGTCTTTATGGAAATACCCGAACTGTAAACCCAAACAAATGGCTGTCATTTCATCTGGATGCTCATATACTGGCTCAGGAAGTCAGTCTACAATAACAACCCTTGCATTACAAGCAGGCTGCTGGGGTGATACTGGTCAGACATGTGATGTCTGCACTCTAACTTAAACAGGGATAAGCATTCTTATGGCTTATTTGTGTATGTTAATAAAATGAGTGGAATGCTTACAAAGGTGTAGGCAGCATTAATGAAAACCTGTAGTCTAAACAAAAGTATTTGCTTTTTTTCTGTGGGCAGATCTGCTTAGATGGCTAAATATAACCTTTCTGAACAGTTTCTGAAGCTAAGGAATGGACATCCTGGCATGCTCTATGAGTGCAGTGTAATGAAACAAAGATTGGAGAGGGGCATCTATGTTTCTAAACAGCGCTAAAACATTAGCAATCTCCAAGTGCACAATGCCTAATGCAAACCCTTGTCATTGCATAGAGCATTGTCCAGGCATTTCTGTGTGCTGGGTTAAGGTTTTAACTAGGGCTGTTAAAAAGAGTAAATTAATAGTGAAAACAGATCCCACCACTGCCTCTGAAGTGGCAGCACATTCAAGATTCCCCTTTTAGGTTTTGGTACCCGTTTCTGCCTGCTCCTCCGCCCCTTTTTTCACACAGCTCCTCCCCTGCTCTCTCTTTGTTGCCGATAACCGACAGTAAGTACTGAATCAGCCTTGCACACCAAGCTGTTACCCTGTGTGCCATGCATGGTATATACTCCTGTGGAAATGAAGGGGTGAGCAAACAAAGGAAGCTGTCCAGAAGCAGCAGAGATAATGGTAAGAGGACTGATGCTGGGCATACACAGTGAGTTTCTTCTTATCAATCGTGCCGCTGATGGCTCGATTTATAATTTCCGGCGTGTCCTATCACCGCGCCGGATTGATTCCGCGCTTGATCCTCGCGGGCGGACAATGGAAGAAAACGAGCGTCAGATAAGAAGCGCCTGGAGGGACGAGCGGGAATCGATACGGGTGCCCGCGGGGATGAGCGGGGATGCACCGGAATCTATCGAGCGGCTCGATTCCGGCGCATAATCTATCCGTGTATGCCCAGCATAAGAGGCAACCAGGGAAGATCAGTAAGAATGTCTCTTTCCAGTCTTGTTGAAAAAAAAGGATTGTTCAGAGCGTTACAGCTGCACTTCCAGGACTAAAGTTTTTTTATGTAATCGCTGTGATTGGCTCACTGTGATCACAGGGCTAGGAGCCAATGAAATTGTCTCCAGACCAGCATACAGAGCTCAGCTGTCATTAGACAGATAGAACTCTACATCCTGGCAGGGATAAGAGGCAGTAAACAGGGTATAGATTTCAATAAGTAGCCTCCAGAACAGGTTAAAGCGGACCTGAACTCAGAACTCCCTTTCTGCCCTAAAAGATATACGCAACAGCATAATAGCCTTTAAAGAAAAAACATTTCTTTGTTACAACTAGGGATGGTCGCTGGATTCTGTGGAATTAAGAATTCCGTGATTTCGGACGGAATTTGATGATGCCGTTCCGTTGTGACGGAACAGAATTGCTATATCACTCTTGCAGAATTTCTGCGGAAAAATATTAAATTCCGCAGAATTTTACGGAATTTTAATTTTTTTCCCACCAAACAGTTTCGGCCTAATAAGAAGAATTTCTGCTCAACAGACTTCCTTCCTCCTCCCGGAGCTCTCTTCACCACTATACCACCACCAACACTACATGCTGAAGCCAGCCTAGAATGTACCATTATGATATATCCAAGAGAAAAATGAGCTTGCTTAGGGAATTAAAGGATTTCAGAAGCCAACTCACATATATTGGCCAGGAATCGAACTCAGGCCTAGCGCTCTGTAGGCTGCTATCCTAACCATTATACCACCAACACAACACACAACAATGCTACATGTTGAAGCCAGCCTAGCATGTACCATTGTGATTATACCCAAGAGAAAAATGAGCTTGCTTAGGGAATTGTAGGATTTCAAAAGCCAGCTTACATACATTGGCTGCGAATCCAACCCAGGTCTAGTGCTTGGTAGGTTGCAATCCTAACCATTTATACCACCAACACAACACACTACAATGCTACATGTTGAAGCCAGCCTAGCATGTACCATTGTGATATGCCCAAGAGAAAAATGAGCTTGCTTAGGGAATTGAAGGATTTCAAAAACCAACTCACAAACATTGGCCGGGAATCGAACCCAGGTCTAGTGCTCTGTAGGATGCTATCTTAACCATTATACCACCAACACAACACATTATAATGCTACATGCTGAAGCCAGCCTAGCATGTACCATTGTGATATATCCAAGAGAAAAATGAGCTTGCTTAGGGAATTGTAGGATTTCAAAAGCCAGCTTACATACATTGGCCAGGAATCGAACCCAGGTCTAGTGCTCGGTAGGCTGCTATCCTAACCATTATACCACCAACACAACACAACACACTACAATGCTACATGTTGAAGCCAGCCTAGCATGTGCCATTGTGATATATCCAAGAGAAAAATGAGCTTGCTTAGGGAATTGTAGGATTGCAAAAGCCATCTTACATACATTGGCCGGGAATCGAACCCAGGTCTAGTGCTCGGTAGGCTGCTATCCTAACCATGCATGTAGCTATTGCCGCTCAGGAGACTGTTAGATGGTGAAACCGCCGTCTAATTAATGGTACAGCGCTGCGATCTGCAGCAGCGCTGTACTGGGGACAGCCGTGTGACACGGCTGTCCCCTCCTTAGGCACAGGGGTGATCGGCTATCATAGGCTGAAGCCTATGACAGCTGATCACGTGGATTGGCTGGCGGGGGGAGGGAGGAAGGGGGGAGTATATGAAAGTAAAAAGAAAACACATTTTTATTAATAAAAATGACAAATAAACAAACATAAACAAATAAACAAACATCTAGGGGGGGGGGCGATCAGACCCCACCAGCAGAGAGCTCTGTTGGTGGGGAGAAAAAGGGGGGGGGGAATCACTAGTGTGCTGTGTTGTGCGGTCCTGCAGCTTCGCCTTAAAGCTGCAGTGGCCAATTTGTCAAAAAATGTTCTGGTCACTACGGGGGTTTAACACCATGGTCCTCAAGAGGTTAAGCCAGGATTCAAACCCTGGTCAAAGACTCAGACTGTGTTTAAGGGTACACTCTTAACCAGTACGCTATCCAGCTGACCCATAAACTGTACATAAACAGTATAATGTTGTTATAAAGTGGTTACATACTCCTTATAACAGTTATAGGAAGGGTGTGTTACTGTATGTGGAGTCAGTGTGCAATTGGTCTGGTGAGGTGTATCTGGCCTGGTTATTATGTGTGTATTCTTTTAAGGCTTATTTTGAGATACAACAGCAATTCTTTAAGAAACATATCAATGTGTTAATTGGTGCCTGCAAAACGAATTAATGCAGGTTATTCACAAGATTGAGAGAGAAAATAAGGGCAGAAATAGCTGTGATGTTGACCTTTTTTCATCTACAAACTCTTCCAAAATCTTCATATATGCCTATTAATGTGATCAGTAATATATTGACCAATGCAGAAGTATGCCAAATAAACTCATTTTATTATTTATTTGAATAACATATGCAATGCCTCTGGACCTACAGATCATTTTGACATCCAGTTTTCAAAAGCTCAGTTCCTGTCTCCTAGATTTGTTTCAGATCTGCTCTATTATTGAAAACCTCAGTTGATGTTTTTCACTCAAATCTTCTTGTAAACACTACACACAGCATCTTTAAACGTTGTGTCTGGTGTTTTCCTTTGAAAAGCAACTTGCACTTACATTTAATGGTCAGTTAATGAACAAATGTTTTATAGAGTTGCCATGGACACTAATACCTCGTAATCACACAAAAAGCGATACATCCATCTATTCAACAATAGACTATATCTTTACAAAAGTCTAGACATGTGGAGTGAAGATATTTCCCTGTGTGAATTAAAGCAAAAACACAATGAGAGCAGATCACATATCAAGGCTTTATGCTACTAAACTACTACAAAATACACATTCTTTTTAGAACTCTGTTTTGCTAGAATAAGGCACTTTAAATGTTAGCATTACTGAATTCATTGCACACTGGTATATGTTTTACTGACAAAAGAAATCTTTGTTAGTATGAGAGTCCCTAAGAGTCCTCTATGAAAAGAGAGGAAGATTTGTTACAGATTTTCTATAGCTGAGTCCTTCTTCATGATTTTTGGGAAACAGGAAATTCAGATGCCCGCTTGTGGCGGAAGTTTGGGTCCCACCATAGGCACCTGCTATTTGTAGCCATATGTATTGTGGGCGACCTCAACTCCCGATATCTAATAGGCATCGTGGGCACCCATATTGTCTTTCCTTAAAGATCTTTCAATAGGCACCCATTGCAGTGCTTAAAAATGTACTTTATTTGGGTTGGTTTTTATCACTACATTGGTGGCAGGGACAGTTAAGGTTAGCCATGGGGGTGGTTAAGATTAGCTGGGGGGGTTAAGGGTAGCTATGGAGTGGTTAAGGTCAGCTGGGAGTTTAAGGGTAGCCAACGGGTGGTTAAGGTTAGCTGGGGGGGTCAAGGGTAGCCATGGGGTGGTTAAGGTTAGCCACGAGGGGAGGGTTAAGGTTAGCCATGGGGGGTTAGTCAGGTTTAGGCATCAGTAGTGAGAGAGTTCAGTATGAGAATAGGGTTATGTTTAGCTGTAGTAAAATATCAGTATGTATCACTGATATTTTACTATAATTTTTTTTCACTTTAACAGTAGAATATCAGTAAATTCACTGATATTCTACCATCAGGTTTTCTGGGCGTCTACATTTTTTGATGTACCTTTTTTGATGTACGCTGATTTTTGCCATTTTTTGCAAAATCATGTGGGATGAAAAACAGGAAAAGGACGTGACATGGAAACACGTGGTTGTTTGTGTGTTTCAGGGTCCTTTCACATTATACACATTGTGTTGTGATTAGATTGCAACACAACGCTGGTGAAATGTCACATCACACATATGATGCGATGCATACAGCCAAGCATACCGTACCTTGAAATATTGCTACATAGTCCCTGTAAACGCACATGTTGTCCAGAAAACGCACAGCATGTATTGTCCTGATTGAACCCACCACACCTGATGTGAACATATCATTGAAATATAATTGCATCACATTGGGATGCGATTATATTGTCCATTGCGGAACTCAAGAGACGCAGTGTGAAATGACCCTTAAAGGACAACTGAAGTGAGAGGTATATGGAGGCTGCCATATTTATTTCATTTTAAGCAATACCAGGTGCCTGGCTTGTCTGCTGATCCTCTGCTTCTAATATTTTTAGCCATAGACCCTAAACAAGCATGCAGCAGATCAGAGGTTTCTGACATTATTGTCACATCTGACAAGATTAGCTGCATGCTTGTTTCTGGTGTTACTCAGACACTACTGCAGCCAAATAGATCAGCAGGGCTGCCGGGCAACTCGTATTGTTTCAAAGGAAATAAATACAACATTTCAGATGTCCTGCCATGCACTGATTGATTTTCAGTAGATGTGGCAAAATATCAATACTTCCTCGTCCTTCACTCTGCACTAGTAGAGGCTGAAAGAGAAAGACAACTAACGGTAAAATGTATAGAATGAAACCTGCTGTAGACTTGGCTGCCTGCCACCTAGAGGAAGTCTTGGACAGATTGATTTGTGGCTGCCCTCTTCAACTCTTGCAAGAAGCGTTAGGCTTTGCTACACTTGTGCACCAGGGTTTTCTCAGAAGGGAAGCTGATATTGAATTTCTGCATGCAGGATGAGTCTGCACTTTATGTGTTCTGCCTGATGCAGCATCACATATCTGCTTGTGTTGCTCTTATCTTATTTTACAGTCTTTGGCCAGTGTTGTGCTGTGGTCATGCTGGGAATGAATTTGGAGCATTTGTAATTAACTTTAGGATTCAGTGCTGAATACTCTAGGGCTGCCTGAGCATTATGGCCTATTTATTGTCGTCTTAGGGAGTGTGACATTATTATTTATATTATACTGAATAGTTCTCATT
Source organism: Hyperolius riggenbachi (assembly GCF_040937935.1). Taxonomy (NCBI): domain Eukaryota; kingdom Metazoa; phylum Chordata; class Amphibia; order Anura; family Hyperoliidae; genus Hyperolius; species Hyperolius riggenbachi. The sequence continues at coordinate 245,383,911 of NC_090646.1, forward strand.
ATAGCAGTTGTAGTTACTCCTACATAAGCCAGTTACACTCCTGCCCAGCCTTTCACAATGATCACAGTGCAGTTACAGCAATGTATATTATTCCAGCATCCTCAATTGATGTCACACTGATGTAAAATGCAGATAGCTGGATGCTGAAAGTTTGCAGATCAAATCTTGCATTTGCAGATTCTCATAATAAGGCAAAGCACAGCTCATGTTCATATATACTGTATATATCAGCACTGCAGGATACAGATATAAGATCATAATTAAAAATACATAAAATAACCACTGCAGAAATCTGGCATTCAAAAGGCTATGGCACTTTAATTATTTGGGGGTTAATAATAACAGTAACATTAAGCAAACAAACAAAATAATGACCTAGCTAAATAGCCATGGCAAGCTTATTTAACTATTCCATCACTCCTTAAATCGGTCTATCCACCTTAGTGGATGTCTGATATCATATTTAAAGATGAACTTAAAGAGGAACCCCAGTGAAAATAATGTAATAAAAAAAGCTTAATTTTTACAATAAATATGTATAAATGATTTAGTCAGTGTTTGCCCATTGTAAAATATTTTCTCTTCCTGAATTACATTCTGACATTTATCACTTGGTGACATTTTTACTGCTGGCAGGTGATGTCAGTGGAAGTAGCTGCTGCTTGCATTTTTGGCAGTTAGAAAAAGCTGTTATTTTCCACAGTGCAACAAGGCTCCCACAGTGTGATGTCAGCACCTCAGTGCTGTGAGGAGCTGACATCACCCTGGGAGGGGTTTCACCACAAAATCAGCCATACAGAGCCCCCTGGTGATCCGTTTGAGAAAAGGAATACATTTCTCATGGGAAAGGGGGTATCAGCTACTGATTGGGATGAAGTTAAATTCTTGGTTGCAGTTTCTCTTTAAGTGAAATGGGGAAAAATAAATCAATACATTGCAAAGTGAGAAGTTAAAATATAAAAGAGAGATCAAGCAATGCTAATATTCACCATGTCAATTGTTCATATTGTTTGATCCACATTCAGTCTGCACGTAATCATCTCTACTACTGTCAGACATGAAAAAAACAGACAGCACCAACTGCCAAAATCTATAGCCACTCCCCCTAACAATGTGATAGGGTAAACGTTTTCTGTTTGTTTTTTATACAGTAGATATACAGTACATATGCACAGAGGGAGATACTGGCTACTTGGCAGTTGGAAACAGACATTATTTCCCAAATTGCAACAAGGCTTCCATTGCAACAAGGACCTAGGTGCTGACATCACACTGTGGGAGGGGTTTCACCACAATATCTACCATATTGATGATCTATTTGAGAAAAGGTAAAGATTTCTCGGGTGAATGGGGATATCAGCCACTCATTGGAATAAAGTTTAATCCTTGGTTACAGATCCTCTTTAAATTAAGAAAGTGCCATGACAGTTCATGTAACTGTAAGGCAGGGGGTGTGGGCTTTCCTTTAGGGCAGGCAAATGCAAAGCTGATACCTTATTGGCTGCCCTAAACTCCCTACCAGTAGAGATGGCCCGAACCTCCGATTTTTGGTTCGCGAAGTTCCGCAAAAGTTCGGTTTGCGCGAACTTTCACAAACCGCAATATCAATGGGTAGGCGAACTTTGAAAGCTAGAAACACTTATGCTGGCCTGAAAAGTGATGGAAAAGATGTTTCAAGGGGTCTAACATCTGAGTTTTTGCATGCATGAGTGAGATAGACGCCAAAAGTCCCGGGAAAAATCTGATTTTGACGCACACACAGAGGTACCGAAGTGAACAGGTACAGTGACTGGTAGTATTAAATATCACACTGTGTGCGCTCACGTAGGTAGGTGGGTGCACTAAACACAACAGGTAGGTATATGCAGTGATGGGTATTACAAATGTGCACCTGTCACACACACACACACAGGTACCGCCATGAACAGGTGCAATGACTGGTGGTATTAACAATGCGTGCGCTCACGTAGGTAGGTAGGTGCACTAAACAGTGAACAGGTGCAGTGATTGGGATGGGATTACAAATGTGCAGCTGCCTGTCACACACACAGGTAGTCACTGAATGTGCTGGGCCTGGCAGTGGCACAGTAGGAATTAAGGTGCCAAAGGCCAGCTGCGACTGACTGACAGGGCTGTATATAATGCAAGTGGGCCACACACACACAAAAAAAAAAATAGATCACAAGAACAAGATTAGCTCTCAAAAGAGCTGTTGTGGGGTGCTTTTTTAGCAATAACTATCAGCCAGGAGCACGCTAACAAGCCTACAAGAGCCTAACTAAGCTTTCCCTATGAGAGTCTGCAGCAGCTCTCCCTTCTCGAATTACTGCAGGCACACGAGTGAGTCCAATGCCTGACGCTGCTTGCCTTTTATAAGGGGGGTGGGGCTCCAGGAGGGAGTGTAGCCTGGTTGGCTACAATGTGCCTGCTGACTGTGATGTAGAGGGTCAAAGTTGACCCTAATGATGTAGTATAGGAGGCGAATCGAACCGCCATAAAGTTTGCGGTTCTCCGCGAACGCGGACCACCGAAGTTCACTGGGAACCGATCGCCGGCGAACTGTTTGGGCCATCTCTACCTACCAGTTCCATGCTCCAGTAATGCCTCCTTCTTCACAGCTGTCCTATAATAGGCAATCTCTCCATAGCAACTGTTTCTTTAACAGAAAACCAAACCGCACCCAGTACCATGTTACAATAAAGGAATTCTCTGCTCTTACTTTTCTCTCTCTCTCTGGGATAAAGGTGAACTCCACATCACCTCCTATTATTATTATTATAGTAATTAATTTTTAAATATCTTTTTCATTACAACAATCCCACAAGGCAGCACTGTTCACAGTGAGCAGACTGCATAATACAACCCCATGCATTATTTGGATCTTCTCCCACAGTTAGGGTAACCTAGTGTGATAAATTATACTCAACACATTTCCTGTAAAAGAAAAGAGCACAGCCTACAACGTGACCATCTAAACGTTTAAGAACTCTACTCGGGCATCACAGATTGGGGAAAAGGTGAATCATATAACGAAATGCAAAAAAATACATGATGTGGAATGACTGATTAAAACATGGTTAATATAGCTGTGCCAGAAAAAGGCTGCTGTGGATGCTAACACCTGTTTAAATTTGTTTAGACTCCACCAAATTAGAAGCTGTAATCCAGCACTACAGAGTTACAGATTTATGTAGTATGTAAGGGGCAATAAAAGGAGCAAAAAGCCATATTACTAAAAATGCTATGCAAAACAAGAAGGCATATTTCTGTTTTTCTACTTTAGCACCTAATTTCTGTATTGCATATAATAGTAAACTTGCATTATTAAACGTGTGCAATGTTTTGTACTTTGTACATAGTTACTGTTTTTTTAACCGGCTCGGGACCGCTGAATCTATTGGTTAGTATCTATGCCACATCTGTGGCTCTCTAGCTCTGATGCAACGTACATTCTAAGCTGCGGTTTTCTGCAGTCTTGAGCCAATTGCTGCTCCCTGCAGAAGTTAGCATGACAGCCGAGCTTCCTCCTATCAGTCAATGAATCATTATACATATAATCATATATTTATATATATATATATATATATATATATATATATATATATATATATATATATAGCTGCGCTGCGTAATATGTTGGCGCTTTATAAATACAATAAATAAATAAATATAGTGGGATGCGAAAGTTTGGGCAACTTTGTTAATTGTAATGATTTTCCTGTATAAATCGTTGGTTGTTACGATAAAAAATGTCAGTTAAATATATCATATAGGAGACACACACAGTGATATTTGAGAAGTCAAATTAAGTTTATTGGATTTACAGAAAGTGCGCAATAATTGTTTAAATACAATTAGGCAGGTGCATAAATGTGGGCACTGTTGTCATTTCATTGATTCCAAAACCTTTAGAACTAATTATTGGAACTCAAATTGGCTTGGTAAGCTCGGTGACCCCTGACCTACATACACTCTTTATGAAAAAGAGTATTTAAGGGGGTCAGTTGTAAGTTTCCCTTCTCTTTTAATTTTCTCTTAGAGTAGCAACATGGGGGTCTCAAAACAACTCTCAAATGACCCGAAGACAAAGATTGTGCACAATCACGGTTTAGGGAAAGGATACAGAAAACTATCTCAGAGATTTAAGCTGTCTGTTTCCACAGTTAGGAACATATTGAGGAAATGGAAGACCACAGGCTCGAAGTGGCAGACCAAGAACAATCTCAGATAAACAGAAGTGACAAATGGTGAGAACAGTCAGTCAACCCACAGAACAGCACCAAAGACCTACAACATCATGTTGCTGCAGATGGAGTCACTGTGCATCGTTCAACGATTCGGCGCACTTTACACAAGCAGATGCTGTATGCAAGAGTGATGCAGAAGCCTTTTCTCCGCCCACAGCACAAACAGAGCCACTTGAGGTATGCTAAAGCACATTTGGATAAGCCAGCTTCATTTTGGAATAAGGTGCTGTGGACTGATGAAACTAAAATTGAGTTATTTGGGCATAGCAAATGGCATTATGCATGGAGGAAAAAGAACACAGCAGTCCAAGAAAAACACCTGCTACCTACAGTAAAATATGGTGGTGGTTCCATCATGCTGTGGGGCTGTGCGGCCAGTGCAGGGGCTGGGAATCTTGTCAAAGTTGAGGGACGCATGGATTGCACTCAGTGTTAGCAGATTCTGGAGACCAATGTCCAGGAATCAGTGACAAAGCTGAAGCTGCGCCGAGGCTGGATTTTTCAACAAGACAATGACCCTAAACACTGCTCAAAATCCACTAAAGCATTAATGCAGAGGAACAAGTACAATGTTCTGGAATGGCCATCTCAGTCCCCAGACCTGAATGTTAATTGAAAATCTGTGGTGTGAGTTAAAGAGAGCTGGCCATGCTTGGAAGCCATCAAACCTGAATGAACTAGAGATGTTTTGTAAAGAAGAATGGTCCAAAACACCTTCAACCAGAACCCAGACTCTCATTGGAACCTACAGGAAGCGTTTAGAGGCTGTCATTTCTGCAAAAGGAGGATCTACTAAATATTGACTTCATTTCTTTTTTGTGGTGCCCAAATTTATGCACCTGCCTAATTCTGTTTAAACAATTATTGCACACTTTCTGTAAATCCAATAAACTTAATTTCACTTCTCAAATATCACGGTGTGCGTCTCCTATATGATATATTTAACTAACTGTACTACAAGGGGAGGACACTGAAGGGAAATGGCAAGCTTTTAAACTTATTCTCAATCAATATTGTAGTATGTATATCCCATATGGAAACAAAATGTCTAGGAATAAAAAAAAAGGCCTCTATGGATGAATAGAAAGGTTAGAGAAAAAGTGAAGAGGAAAAATAATGCCTATAAGGTTCTAAAACAGGAGGGGACCGAGGCTGCACTAAGCAATTATAAGGAGTGCAATAAAAATTGTAAAACATAAATTAGGCTGGAAAAGATCGAAGCTGAAAATCAAATCGCTAGGGATATCAAATCTAACCCAAAAAAGTTTTACAAGTACATCAACTCTAAAAAAAGAAAGGTTGACTGTATAGGACTCCTAAAGGATGAGGGTGGGAACTCAACGGTGGATGACCAAGGTAAGGCAGAGTTATTAAATGCTTTCTTTGCTTCTGTCTTCACAAAGGAAACAGCACTGTTGCAAATTACAGATGCAGAAGAGTCTCAATCTTCCAACTGTAATATTAAATACTTAACGCAGGAAGAAGTGAAGGCAAGACTAAATAAATTAAAAATAGACAAGGCACCTGGCCCGGATGGCATGCATCCTCGGGTCCTAAGGGAATTAAGTTCAGTTATAGATAAACCCGTTTATCTTATCTTTTGTGACTCTCTTTCAACTGGCAGAGTCCCAGTGGATTGGCGTACAGCCCACGTTTTCCCATTATTTAAGAAGGGCAAAAAATCAGATCCAGGAAATGATAGACCTGTAAGCTTAACATCAGTTGTATGCAAACTATTTGAGGGGTTACTAAGAGATACTATACATGCAGGGCCGGATTTCTGGCAAGGCCACATAGGCCATGGCCTAGGGCACCAGAAGTTTAGGGGCGGCTCAGTGAGTGGCAGAAAAGCTGTTCTATGCAGCCATCTTTATCTAAAAGGACAGCTTTAACCTTTGAACTCACTGTCCTGTACTTGTGATGTCCCTACAAGATATGTAAGCTCTATCCTGCAGGTACACATCAGCCTAACTCTCATGGTGACACAATGGGTCCATCATTAAGGAGATGGCAAGTATACCATAAAAGTTCAAAACATAACATATAATCTATACGCATATTACTAAAATAGCTATTGTCTGTGACATCAAGGATGGAAAGTAAGGAGAATTCTCATTTGGTCACACAACTAACAACCATACAGACAATATAGTTGGCCTAGGGCGGTCAAAAGTACAAATCCGGCCCTGTATACATGACTTCATAGTAGAAAACAATCTTATTTCTCAGCATCAACATGGGTTTACTAAAGACAGGTCCTGTTTGACTAACATGCTCAGCTTTTATGAGGTAGTGAACGCTAATGTGGATATTGGGAATGCTGTAGATGTGATATACTTGGACTTTGCAAAGGCCTTCGACACTGTTGCACACAAAAGTCTGGTGCAAAAGTTGAGGATGCCAGGACTGGGGAAGAGACTGTGTGCATGGATAGGGAACTGGCTAATGGACAGAAAACAAAGAGTTGTGGTCAGTGGATCATACTCAAAATGGGAGACTGTTAGCAGTGGGGTCCCACAGGGGTCTGTACTGGGTCCAGTGCTCTTGAATTTATTTATTAATGACCTAGTAGATGCAGTAGTGAGCAATGTTGCTATTTTTGCAGATGATAGAAAATTGGGCAGAATCATCAACTCTCAGGAAGATAGTGTCATATTGCAACAGGATCTGGATAGGATGGCTATATGGCCACATACATGGCAGATGAAATTCAATGTTGAAAAATGTAAAGTCATGCATTTTGGTCGTACCAATGGTCTAGCACCATACAAAATAAATGGGATACAGTTAGGGACACTTGGAGAAGGACTTAGAAGTACTCATCGACAACAAGTTAAATAATCGTACTCAATGTCAAGCCGCTGCAGCTAGAGCTAACAAAATTTTGGGATGCATTAAAAGGGAAATAAAAACTCGTTTTAGAGCAGGTGCAGAGACGAGCAACAAAATTGATATGTGGGATGGAAGGTCTCACTTACCAAGAAAGGTTAGATAAACTGGGTTTATTTAGTCTAGAAAAAGGACGCCTTAGAGGGGATCTAATTAACATGTATAAATACATCAGAGGGCAATATAATAGCTTGGCGGATGAGCTTTTTGTCCCTAGGCCTTCTCAGAGGACTAGAGGACATGATCTGCGCATGGAGGAAAAACGTTTTAGCCATTTATTTAGGAAAGGGTTCTTTACAGTAAGAGTGATTAAGATGTGGAATGCATTGCCACAGGAAGTCGTTTTGGCAAACTCTATACCTGCATTTAAAGGGGGCTTAGATGCATTCCTTGCGTTGAAAGACATCCATGGCTACAATTACTAGGTAATGCCCAATGATGTTGATCCAGGGATGTTATCTGACTGCCATCTGGAGTCGGGAAGGAATTTTTCTCCCTTTTGGGGCTAATTGGACCATGCCTTGTAAGGGTTTTTTCGCCTTCCTCTGGGTCAACAGGGATATGTGAGGGAGTAGGCTGGTGTTGTACTTTGTTCTCTGGTTTAACTCGATGGACGTATGTCTTTTTTCAACCAAAATAACTATGTAACTATGTAACCAACAAATTATACAGGAAAATCGTGACGATTAACAAGGTTGCTCAAACTTCTGCATCCCACTGTGTGTGTATATATATATAAATATATATATATACACACACACACACTTACACGTATATTCCGTCGTATAAGATGACTGGGCCTATAAAACGACCCCCCAACTTTTCCAGTTGAAATATAGAGTTTGGGATATACTCGCCGTATAAGACTACCCCTCTTCCAACGCACACCAAATAAAAATTTTTAAAAAATC